>NW_011358038.1:0-2957 GCF_000735185.1 Notothenia coriiceps | reverse complement strand
GATTGGCTAATGGTTACACAAGCCACAAATGACATCTTAAAGTGGCCAAAATCTGATCAGCTCATTTTCAGACAGGTTTTTATATAAATGGATCAGGACAAAAAGAGAGCGAACCTTTTTTCCTGAAACGTTCTGACTCTCTTTACACAGAGGGGACACATGTTGACGTATACAAGACAGGAAAAATTGGATTTTGCACAATAGGTGACCTTTAATGGCCTGATGTGGTATTTTATGTGACAGTGTCTTGTCTCTGCACTCTGTCACACCTTTTCCTTCCAGCCACCAAATCTTCTCTGGCCGCCCTGAAGAGGAGACTTTACGTCCCGCCGCCCTCCTCCTACTCCTCTTACTCCTGCAGCCAGCCAGGTCCTCCTCCTCTCTTCAGAGCCAGCATCCAGCTCGCCATTCCAAACATCGTCCTCAGACCCAGCCTGGAAGACATCCAGGTACTATTGTTATTATCTATCACTACATAAACTCTACTGAAACAAACACTTCTGTGACTTTAATATCATTAGTTTTGTTTGTATTTGTTAATGATTTTATTTGAGATTATATACTAACTTGCCTCTACCTTTTTGATGTTGTTTGTGTTTCAGAGTACGGTGAACAGGCTGGTGAGTGTGGTGCTGTCTGTGACTAAAGACATCCCTCTGTGGACGTTCTCTCACCTGCAGTACAGACAGCAGCAGGTAAACTCCCCCTCCATCTGGTTTTGTTAAACAGCTGTCACCAGGCAGCCAATCACAGTGCAGCATTACTCTGTGCAGGTGGAGCAGGCGTCGGGAAGAGACGCAGGAGACGACGTCCCGGTGAAGCCCCCGGTGCTGAGGCCTCTGGACCGACAGCTGGCCGAACACAGAGACGTCAGCAAGTCAGTCCAGAGACATGTATCCACACAATAAAGTTATTATTAATATACTCATTTATTAATACATTATATAATGTATTTACTTGTTTATCTAACTTTCAAATAAGCTGCAAAGGTCTGCCTTAGTACTGAATCTATCTAACGCAGCAGGCTAAAATTAGCTAAACTTATGAGTATAATTATTATTTGTATTATTATTATTATTATTATGTTTTTGTTGCTGTTGCTCAAATCAATATTATTGTGATTATTTATTATTATTAACATTGTCAGTTATAATAACCCTAATACGAAAAGGAGAACACAATTATATTAATAAAGATAAATATAAACCTAAATTTTATTTTAAACAGTGTATTATTTTTATTAGCAGCACTATAGAATACAAAATAAAAATAAAAATTCTTCATTTTCCTATATACATTAGGTGCACATGTCTTCAACTAACACACTCACTTACAGTATATCAGTGGTCACACTGCATTGATATGGCTTCTTCATAATAATATCAGTAATGCAAGTTTGGTAAAGATTGGGTAGGTCAAATTTGAGACATTTAATCAACATTGATTGATTTGAGAAGAGAGTTTTAACAAATACAAAACCCACCCTTTTGACAGGAAACATTAGGTTTGCATTACCAGTACCTCAGTACAGTTCGTAATACTTAAAATATTAAAATACTACATTGTTTTATATTATGCAGCAATAGATGGTGAATACAAATCTTTAAGATTATTACTCTCAAGTTGAACCTAATACCTCTAGTTGTGTTCAGTTGACTTCTGCAGGACATGGTTATAATAAATAGCAATTAAGAAAACCACAGTGTTGCAGTATAATTCTCCTTAACACATTTCTCTTTATTAGAAAAGTATTATTAGAATTCAGTGAAATAAGTGTAATGTTAAGGTGTGTACAGTGGCAGCCAGTGACTGCCTCAGATATGTGCCTGTGTGTCTCCAGCTGCCCAGACCTGTATGCCGGAGTAAGGACGTGTGTGTGTGTGTGTGTGTGTGTGTGTGTGTGTGTGTGTGTGTGTGTGTGTGTGTGTGTGTGTGTGTGTGTGTGTGTGTGTAGGGTTCATGCAAGGACAGAAGGCCCATAGATGAAGGCTGATAGCTGGATGGAAAGGGGGTCCCGAAACTAAAAGGGTTAGGAGTAGCTGGAGGGCATTCAGCCCTCTTTAGAAAACACTGAAGTCAGTAGAAAATCAAGCCAACATAGGAAGAGAAAGTCTCGAGATAGTACAAGTTGTTAAAACATTGGCATTACAGTTTGAAGATTGAACAGCAGGGGCTAGGACTTTACATGTTTGTCCAGTCGTCCGGAGACTGTCCCGGGTTTTCATTCTTTTAAGAATAAAACTCCAAGGATAAAACTCTGATCATCTACAGTGCATTCTGTGAACCTGATGAGACGGAGAGTGCTAAGGAACGGTTGAAGATGAAACATTTTGTTGGAAAGGTCCTTGGTCAGATTCTAGCCCAAGCATGGACCTTTCATTTTTTACCCAACTACAGCTCAGTTAATCAAATGAATATTTATATATTTATTTGTATCTATATTGTTGTTGTTTTGTCGAGCAGGTTGGTTTTCCAGCTCAGCTCCATCGTGTCTTCTCTGAGACCCCAGACTGAGGACACTCTGAAGAAACTTTCTCACTTCTCTACACTGTGGAACCAGGTGTGTGTGTGTGTGTGTGTGTGTGTGTGTGTGTGTGTGTGTGTGTGTGTGTGTGTGTGTGTGTGTGTGTGTGTGTGTGTGTGTGTGTGTGTGTGTGTGTGTAGTGTAGTAGTTGTAGTAGTGTAGTGTAGTAGTCGTAACGTAGTACGACGTACGTACGTACGTACGTACGTACGTACGTACGTACGTACGTAGTACGTACGTACGTACGTACGTACGTACGTACGTACGTACGTACGTACGTACGTACGTACGTACGTACGTACGTACGTACGTACGTACGTACGTACGTACGTACGTACGTACGTACGTACGTACGTACGTACGTACGTACGTACGTACGTACGTACGTACGTACGTACTACTACGTACGTACGTACGTACGTACGTACGTACG
>NW_011358037.1:7928-12339 GCF_000735185.1 Notothenia coriiceps | reverse complement strand
CTCAGAGTTGGTCAGCTGCGTCAGAGGGCGAAGGAGGACATGCAGGGGAAATGATTCCCTGACACGGACTACAGGGGTGTCTAATAAGAACGATTACTGTAAACTCATCTAGAGACTCTGCACCGTGCTCTGATGCTGTTGCTTTATGCTTTATGAACAACAGAGAAACATATTCTTCATTACCAAAGGTGGAATTGAAATAAAAAGTGAAGAAAAACTTATTGTTGAAACATCTTGTTAACTAAACCCCACACAGCTCAGTAAAGACTGTGAAATGTTGACTTTATTTGATCATTTCAGTAAAAACTAACGTTCATATTTCTCTTTTTGATTATAATACTGATGAACGTTCAAAACAAAGCACTTTGGCAACTTACCACATACGTTTTAAAATGCTTCATAAGCACCGTAACTTTCATGATATAATTTCTCCGTCATAATCGTTTGTGTCCGTGAACGGCCGACTGTTGTGTGACGTCAAATGCTGCGGCTGCAAGGCATTGTGGGGCAGCATTTTCTCCTCTCCTTTCGGTTAGGGAGGTCCAGTGGTTCCTAAGCTAAAGGAGGTTATAAAGGAAGTTTGAAACCTCCTTTCCTATCATTCTAGAGAATTTGAACGGCACTTATCATGGCTGCTACTGAGGGACTTCTGGGTCATTTCACTCTGTTAGGAAGGTTCCTAAGCTAAATGGACTATTCGAACGCAACCATAGAAACAAATTGGCGCGGCGCACTTTGCACGTGCACACCCTAAAAAATGTCGCGTGGTCCGCGCTCACATTATGCTGGTCCCACGTGCCTTAGCACCGCTGCTATGACTCCATCCTAGGGGAAACACTGAACCCGGTGCATTTCTCCGTCTGAATGTGGTGCACTTTTGCTAAATGTTCAGACAAATTGCTCGTGTTACAGCCCCTACATGCTAAACTCTTATTGCACTTTAGGCAACGAGCATTTTCCACATCGAGACGGGTAAAGTTTAACGTGTGTGTGTGTGTGTGTGTGTGTGTGTGTGTGTGTGTGTGTGTGTGTGTGTGTGTGTGTGTGTGTGTGTGTGTGTGTGTGTGCGTGTGTGTGTGTGTGTGTGTGTGTATTAACCCAGCTCTCTGCTCATCAGTGGCTGTGTGCCGCTGCTGTTGCTGAGAAAATGTTGCACATGATTTATTCAGGCAGTAATGTGGCCTCTTTTCATGCAAGTAAAAATCCATCCTTATCTCTCTGCAGCTCTTTCTCTCTGCGCTGCTTTTGATTCCTTTTTTCTTCCTCGTGGCAAGCACGGCAGCGGCAGCATTTCCTTCTCCTCTGTGTCACCTCCCTCCCACCATCCTCCCTCCTCCCTCCCGCTGCTTCCATCCTCCCTCCCTTTCCGCTGTGTGTTTGCAGATGAAACGGGCAGCCTGCCAGTATTTCATATTTCTTGGCAGCAAAGTGGCTAGCCAACTTCCTGGGGATGGGGAGTGGGGAGAGAGGGGAGGAGTTCGGGCGTGCAAAAGGTTACATTTGCACAATGTGTCTGTGAAAAAAACAGCAAAGAAGAGGTAGGGAGGGAGGGAGGGAGGGGAAAAGAGAGAGAAAGAAAGAGAGGGAAAGCGGGGCCGGATCAGCTAAACGACTGCAGCGTTCTGGGGTAATGGAAAAAGCCCTCGGGGGGAATATTCAGTATGCAGGAGGATCGGGTTGCATGCAGTCATTACAATGATGTCTGTCCCTCTCTGTTTCTCTTTTTGTCTCTGGAATGTTCACTCCCCTCCGACACACACACACACACACACACACACACACACACACACACACACACACACACACACACACACACACTTACCTCACCTCCTTTCCCTTTCTCTCTCTGTCTGCGTGGAGGTGTGCTTTAGACTCTGAGCGGGTTGAATCGTAGCAGTTTTGAGGGTGTCTGTGTGTGTGCATTGCAGGGTGTTACTGCTGCTGATTATATACCGATACATCTCCACTGCAGAGAAACTCTTTGTATGCTCCGTCCTGCTTTGCTGCCAGGAGTGACTGAATGTGAAAAGATAGTGGGAGAGTTAGACAGTGGAGGAGAATCAGAAGTTAACCTCTCTACTTCACTTCCCAATCAACTCAATCTGTCTCTGTTGGGAAAGCTAAGGAGAGAGGGGCTTTACATAATGTGAATTATATGTAACATATTATATTTTACACAGGATCGTTGAAGGTATATGATGTCACTGGCATAAGCTATAAACCAGGGGTGGAGCTCAGGTACTTTTTTACTGAGGAAAAGTCATATTTGCTGTTGGCCTATGCGCATAAGGAACAGTACACATGCTGCCTTTATTTGCTTGCTAAAATTGAATGTTGTCATTGTAGACGTGTCTGTTTTCAAGGGTGCAACCATGGCAGGCTGCGGTGTTATCTGAAAGTAGTTTGTGTGTAGTTTGTGAAACTAGTAACTGTTGAAACGCAGCACCGCTCGTCCAATGACGACGAACAACCAATCACAGCACAGCAAGACATACTTCCTGTCGTCCGTAACACCACGCTAAAGTTGATTATTTAAGTGCAGGGCAACAATTACAATCACAGGACTCAAGCTTTGCACACTTTATATATTGCATGAGTTCAGTTGCTAAAATGTCACATGATCAAATGTCTTTAGGACTCTTTACAAACATCAATATCTCTGGCTGTCTCACAATAACAATGAAATATTAGTGGAAAGCCTGCTGCGTCACTACAGACAAGAGGGACACGGATCAAGGCCCGTGATTTGTCTCAGATCTTGTACTTGAGTAAAAGTAGAAGTACCAGAGTGTAGGAATACTCTGTTTCAGTAAAAGTCCTGCATTCAAAATGTTCCTCAAGTGAAAGTAGAAAAGTATTCTCATCAACATAAAGTGAAAGTAGTGACAGTAAAAGTTCTCATTGTGCAGATTGGTCCATTTCATGAATGACTTTGTATACTGCAGGGTAGCTTGTGGATTTACTCCAGGTGGAACTAAAGTCTGATTCAACACTTGATTATATTTCACATCATTCATCCACATCTGTGAAGTAACTAAAGGTATTACATACATGGAGTGGAGTAGAAGTACAAAGTAGCATGACATGGAAATACTGAAGTAAAGTACAAGCACCTCAAAACAGTACTTGAGTAAATGTACTTAGTTACTTCCCAGCTCTGCTTAAGTGTTTTGCACTCTGAATATCTTTCCTCTTCTCCAATGAGTCGACTGATCTAAATTAAAATGCTCGTTGACGAGGCTCGGTGTTTTTCAGCGATGCCTTTGAAATAACAGCCGGCTCCACTGCTGAAATAATTCCCTCTCTTTCCCTTTCTCTCTATATCCCTGCCACACAGAAACAGACAACCACACACACACACACAAACACACACGCATACACACACACACACACACACACACACACACACACACACACACACACACACACACACACACACACACACACACACACACACCCTCTCCCTCCCCCGCTCCCTCTTTGCTGTGCTGCTTCTATAATTCAAATTCTGTCATGCTCGTTCCAGACTGCTGGCTCCAGTCTCTCTCTCTCTCTCTCCTCTCTCTCTCTCTCTCTCTCTCTCTCTTTGAGGGACAAAGCTGACAGAACCACACACAGACAGAAACACCGAGCTGCACTAAACAGCAAATGTGAAAAAGCCTGCTGTGCATTTGGATTCTTGCAGGAACACTGAGCTCTCCCACATCTACGCTCATTATTTTACTCTTTGTTTCTCCCTCATCTCTGATTTTGCAGTAGAATCAATGGACCATTTTAATGATCCACTTCAAATGGGAATATTAGTCCCTCGTCATGGCCAAGCTCTATAACATGGCATCTTACACTTTCAATATAAGGCTGGATAGATGGTCAGAGCTGCCGTCTGGTAACGCCCATCATCCGGTTTGTTTTTGTGACTTGACTGAGATTCTCTAGCCTCAGAAGACATTATGCAACTGTTTCAGAGGCTTTATATTCTCCATGATTAGCAAACTTATGTCGCATTTCCACCGCAAGGCCTCGCACGGCTCAGTACGGTATAGTTAGGCCTTAGTAGGCCAGGCTCACTTTATGCTGCATATCCATTACTGCCCCAGTTTAGTAGCTGGGGCAGTAACTATAGTAACTAACCGGTCTCCATTCAGAAAACACGCATTTTAAAAGGTGTTTCGCCTGCCGTCTGTCTGCAGACTTGTGAAAGCATTAATTCATGGTTTTTACTAACTGGTATCAGTATGTTGTTACTTCGGCATCATTTTGAAACGTGTATTGCAATTAAAGGTGGGGTAGGTAAGTTTGAGAAACCGACTCGAGATACACTTTTTGTTATATTCCATGGAATGTTCTTAACATCATAAAAAATCCATTAAAAAATGTCATCTGTGGAAGGACTGTAGTGCTGTAAAAAGAC
>NW_011358037.1:1972-7768 GCF_000735185.1 Notothenia coriiceps | reverse complement strand
ACAAACCGGAAACAAACTACTACGCCTACCTCCTCACAGNTCGACCAAAGAATTGATTTTAAAATACTACTGCTAGTTTTTAAATCACTAAATGGCTTAGGACCGAGGTATATAGACGACCTCCTCCATCACTATGAAGGCTTCATAGTGATGGAGGAGGTCGTCTATATACCTCGGTCCTAAGCCATTTAGTGATTTAAAAACTAGCAGTAGTATTTTAAAATCAATTCTTTGGTCGACTGGAAGCCAGTGTAATGATCTCAGAACCGGAGTGAGGAAAATAAATGGGGCTCAGAGCCTCAGAATACTGAAATCTTAAAAAATGTTTCCTTCTAATTTGTTATTCTTTTCTAAATAACGAACTGTTATTTACTCAACAATAACACACAAGTATCCTTGTTTTTATTTATTTGTTTGGTTCCATAATCTCTGTTTTTTTTGGTGTCCATCAAGAACTGAATTTCAAAATAAAGTAACCGGAAACAGATACACGGCCACTGAACTGATTACCCAAGATCCTCAGCTATGGTTTAAGCTCGGTGATTGGATTGTTTAGCCGCAATGAAAGTTGGGACATGGTGTTTATGCAATATAAAATCCGAAAAACATTTAAAAAAAGAAAATAATACTTTATTCCGAATGTACTTGCTTTTCTCTTTGAAAGTCATCACATAACGGCATTGTAATACACAGTTTGGCTGCATTAAATATTACACATATGCCGTAGTTCTTTATTTATAGAGCCCTGATTAGAAGACCTTGGACAAACTGGAAGAACTGACGTGGATCATAAATATATCAGCAATTAAACAATATCTTCAATTTCTCTTCACACAATACGTCTCCTTGCAGTATCAACATTAATTTGGCTGACTTTTAATTGATCCATTTCGTAGATAGGTTATATTTACACCATAACGGTGCACAGCTGATATAAAAGGAATTTTTAAAGATATTACTGATTTCTTTGAATATAAGAATGCAAATACTGAATTGAAAGAATAGTCAGGGGTTTTGGGTCATGGGAGACACATCTATGGATTCAGAATTGCAATAGCTTACCATTAAATGACGGATATACCTTGCTGTCTGTTTTACAAATCAGATATTAATGTGTGGAAGTAAAACATGTGAAATAATATAGAAATATGCTGTAAAATTATGTGAAAACATGAATAAAACTACACATCTTCAGATGTTGTACATACATTAAGTGTCCTACACTAATAATAAAAAGTTATTATGGCTGTGTGTACCTTGTGTGCACCGCCTAGTGGTTAAAGCACGTTATTGAATTATTGTTTTAAATGTGTTATATATTATGTGATGAAAAGAATATTAAGAGTACACACTTTAATAGGTGGAAAGTAGAAGGTCAATGATAGAAATATAGAATATAAAAAACCAAGAAGATACTATAAGTGATCTCTACAATAAAACAGTTTAGTGCCAGATGTACAAAGATNTGCTTTCATAGGGGGAATGTAGAAGGTCAATGATAGAAATATAAAATATAAAAAATCAAGAAGATCTGAAGTGATCTCTACAATAAAACAGTTTAGTGCCGGACGTCCAAAGATATTAATGGGAGGATGTGCAAAACAGAAAAACTAATTAACCTTTATTTAAACATTAGATAATACTTTAGATTAAGGTCTTCTTTCAAATAAGAAAAAAGCTTTGGGGGTATCTATCTAAGATAAATATTAAGCCTGACAAAGTACTTAACGTCTAATATATTGCTTTCCTGCAATGTTAACTAAATTGAAGCACTTATTTTAACTGATATTATACATATGAATTATACTCTTATGTATGTAGATAGTATAAGAAATGTGCAGAATATGACAGTTAAATGTTGGAGGTATACACTCGTTGGTTTGGAACGCGCAAACGGAGGGGTAGTGTGTAGGGGTAGGGTGTAGGGGGCGGTTTGGGATTGGGCCATAATGACAAGTTTCGCCCGCTGTGAAGCTTTTCTTGTTTCCATAGCAACAACAACTTCCTGTCAACAGCGTAAACTCGCCTTCAAAATAAAAGCATGCCAAATTACACTTAAGACATACAACTGCAACGAAAGTAACAAACACAATGCAATATCCTTTTCAATTTCAAAGAACACAAATTGGGTTATTTACAGGTGTTGTTTTGTGTGGTAGAGGGTCGCTGTCATTGATGCGTTTTGCACCCCGGGCCGTTGTTTTTCCGCTGAAGAATACGCTGTGACGTAATAACTATTTTTTTTTTTCGAGGGAGGGGGTGTAGGTCAGAGGGCCTAGGTATAAAAGTCACGGCTCGCCACTGGTGCCATGGCATACTCCCTTCTGTGATCCGACAAATTAATTACGTTGTGACTGTGCCCCCTACATATGGAAACATGATAGCTTGGGTTTTGCCTGATTTTTTGGCACAAATATCCACTTGACATCCGACACAAACGTCCACTTGGAATCAAGGATGAACTGGTTAGAAAATGTTAGTCAAGGGTCAAAAGGCGCGTTCACACCGGAGTACTTTTCCACGTACCTTTCCCGTTTAGTTTCGTTAGTACCCCTTATGTTGCGTTCACACCAAAAAGAGTACTTAGTGCCGGGAATTTTTACCCCCATTGTTATTGTCTGCTAGAGAGGTGGTACCAAAAAAGTACCAATTTCTATTGGCTGGGCGAATTGCAAACCAAGCCCCGTAAAACTCGCCATTGTATTTGTGGCATTAGCATTATTAGCATTAGCCCCGCGCACCAACGGAGAGAGAATAACTTATGGCAACACAAAAAAAAACATGGGAGCGGTGGAGTGATGAGGAGGTGTCGGCGTTCTGGCGATTTACTCGGAAGGCTTCAGTAGAAGCTGCTGGGAGTCCCAGCAGTCTCCAACTCTGTGGAACTTCCAGCCGGGGACTTCCGGCGGCAGTATACGACGTGAAGTTGTTTGCGGCCTGGCAGTAAACCCAAAGCAGAAGAAGACGAAGTGACGTCAGCGGCTCATTTGCGTAATCTTCCCTCAGGGAACTTATTCCGGTGTGAACGCGATCTGTACTTAGTGTTCTGGGGTACTAAATGCCGGCACTAAGTACGGCAAAGTAAGCGGCTAAAGTTACTGTCAGACATTTTTTATTCATGGTGTACTTGAAATTACAATTTTACACAAATAACTAAAAGGAAATATAATGAAATGATTGCATGTTGGACAGTCATGGATGCAAACTAGTCTAGTTGCCTGGTGCACACACCCAATTTCGGCTTTCAATTTGTCAGCATCTTTGTTCAGTTTTTTTTCATACGCCCTTTTTTGTATTGCTTCCTTTGTCTTGCAAAAGATGATGCTGGTGCATTCCATCCATGGGAAGGTTGAAGGAAGTTTGAGCAGTGTAATTGTAGGTTGTGACAAACAATAGATTGTTATTGACGTGTTATGGAATGGACAACAAGCAACTTCAGTTATTATTCTGGAGTATAAATTACTGTTATAAATTCAACATTATCCAATATATTATTGCTATTTTTAATTTATTTATGTTTAAATTTTGAACAGACATGTCTTTTTTTTCACCTTAAAGTCAGCATAATATGTAATATGCAAAGACAAGTTTTTCACTTTAAATTAAAGATCTGTTTTTAAACCACACCCATACTTTAATATCAGTTTAATAAGATGCCCAAATTATAGAAGTATAATGGAAAAAACATCTTTTTTTTTGGTTATTCACAAATGTGGAAGACTGGAGGAAACAAGGAATTTATTTTTTTGATCTGGGGATAGGGTGCAATTGAAGAGCTGCAGTTCACGGAATAAAAATAGAGGGCAGGTTGTTATTTGTATGCACGTGTGTGTTGAACCAACTGAGTCTCACGTAATCTAAAAAATCTGACATGCCACCCGAAGACAGAAATTATTTGAATAAAAGAGGAAAAACATGACTCAAGCCTACAACCATCAAAGTTATGTCAAGTGTTTCCTCTTCTTCACAAAAGCGTATAATAATGACAGGGTATATGCAGGAATCCTGAAGTCAAATTTAATTCCTTTAAGACCTTTTTTAAGAACCTTTCCATACATTTTAAGACCTCATCGCAACTTCGAGTTCTAACCGGTTACATTGGCGACACACTTCACCTCACATTTACTATATTGATTGTAAGATAGCACAACTAAACAGACAGACAGACAGACAGACAGACTACTGAAGCCTCCTCTCCACATGAACTTCAACCTCTCTGTGAAGGTCAGGTTTAATGCAGTATGCTGTTTTGTTGCTTCTGTAGACTGTGCTCTTTCATTCCAGTAAAACTCCTCAGAAACCATTAGAAACCAGTATTTGACCAATAAACAAATCAATTGACAAAACTTTGAACAATGAAATATATTAAACTTTGGTGAGCTTCAGCGGGGTAATGCCATATCTCCTCACAAATACCCACATAGAACGATGCTCTGACGTCATCACCCTCACACATTTGTCGTATGTTTACAAAAAACGATATATATGTTAAGACTTTTCTCGTTCTTAATATAGACTATATAAGGGTCGATATGTGTTGACTTTAGTTTAAAATAGCAGATCTCTGTGACCGGATATAGTTTGGCTTAGACCCCGGCCCCACGAGGACGCATACGGTAAAACGCATACGCAAACGCAAAAAAGTCTTCTGTTCACACGCATTTGATTCATTAACGTGTCCGTTTACACTAGACCGCTGGAAATGCTGGAAACGCTGTAGTACAGATGCCAGGCCTTTAAGTGGCGCTGCTGCCGCCACAAAATACACCAAAAGCAGCGAAGAAGACCCCCGAGCATGGTTGCCATGGTTGCCCTTCTGTTTATTCTCCGCGGTGGACGGCGTGTTCTCCTGCTGTATATCTCTCAGGTAGTCCACCAGCAGATGAAAAACACCCACCTCTCTGCCTCTTCCAAGGAACGAGGGGAACGAGGGGACCGTGCGGCAGAGTTTCCGTTAATAACGACTCTGCTCTCTGTATAATAATATAATAATATTTAATAAACAGTGCCTGTGTGAGTACCATATATGTTCGGGGTACCATATGTGTTCGGGGGCCGTCTCTTACCAATGACGTCACGCATTGTACGCATTGTGATTAACTGTACGGTAATTTACCCAGGGGTGCTCGGGGGCAAATCACATCTACAGATCATGACGAACCGAATTTAAGTATTCCTATACTCCTAGCGTGTGAAAACGTTTGTGAAAAACATGTAAAAACGTACGCCATTGGCTGTACGGCAACTCAAGATGACCATCATACACAGTCAAATTCCGAACATTTAAAGCCTACACTTCATTCTTTACTTTGTCCGTTATTATATGTAGAAGATATTACTTTTTTCTCTGCTAGCGGTTAGCATTTTCAATGGAAATATACATCGAAACATCATGTTTCAGTAAAAACAAGGCCCCACTGATCATCTACTCTCTGAGACGGTTCCAGGGATGCCTGACTTGAGTTTCTAGCACCAGGGAAAGTGGACAAAAATGCCCCAGATCAGCCTCTTAATTTACCCAGGGCCTAGTGCTTAGCTTTGGGCATGAAAATTCAGGAAACTTTTTATAGTAGTATTTTATTACATATCTGAACTTTGGAGAGGAGTTGGGGGACACAGGACACATCAAATCACATCTCCACTTCAAGCCGAAGCTAATTAGAATATTCTTGACTGCCTAGCCTGCGGGGAAATTGGTATGCGTGACGTCAGTGACGTCATGACGTCAGTGATGTACCGACACCTGCCTCTCTTTTCCTCCCCCTCTTCTGACAGCCCAGCAGCAGCAGGAGATGT
>NW_011358037.1:0-1787 GCF_000735185.1 Notothenia coriiceps | reverse complement strand
TTTGGAGGAGGGGCTTGTAAGGAAGTCTGAAGGAAGGGGCAGATTTTTTTCGGCTGCGTACTTTCAAATTCTAGCGCACTCGAGCTGGTTTCTCCATTCTTACCTACCCTATCTTTAACACCACTTGAATTAATTGTGAAAGGAACCCTTGCGATGCTAACTTCAGGGTCTTCCTACAAAAATACGTCATCACTGCACAACTCTTTTTGGCTTCAGAGACACTGAGCAACTGTCATAGATATGGACAAAGCACCATCTCTTTATACATAATCCATACCCACCTAAATAACTCCAATGCCTCTATATTTCCTGTTTACCCCTGAGAGGAACTTCTTCTCAGTGAGTTCATCAGAGGCAGTAACATCTTCTACATTACACACTGTCTTTGACCCATACAAAAAAAAATGCATTAATTAGTGCAGCTTTAATATTTGGTATATTATTATATGGTGACAATTCAATGTATCTTTATTTAAGTAGGATTTGGCCATTTTAATAATAGTCTCTGAACCTATCGGCACACACACTTACCGTCACAAACCCAGGGCACAGTGGGTATTGTTGAAATAATCTATATTATATGATCATGTGATGTAAGCCATGCTAGTGAGTTTCATCCGTTAGTTTATTTAAAGAGACCATGAATGTGCACATGTCTGTCTGCAGCTTGTTATTGAGCATAGGACCTTGTAACATGTGATTGTATAAGGTCCAAAGATATGTGCTGTGTAAACTAAAAATAAGTGTATAAAACCTGTGAGATTCTGTTATTCTTTAGACAGACACATGTAGGCCTACTCTCGGTCGGACTTGACGCAAGTATTCTGGCTCTTATACTATTGAACAACAATATCATAATCCCTTTGATCAGCAGCGTGTCTATGTTTCTTGTTATATCTTGTTATGTCTTGAGTGTCTAAGGTTTCGGCTCCACCACAATATTACTAACTAATATTAGCCATTTTATCGGCTGACCGAAGTCCTGGTGAAGCGTGGAACATGCAGAAAGAGAGGCTGGAGCTGCGTGAATACATTATTGGTATAGGAGAACTGCAGTATCAGCAGGTGGAGTTTTAATGATGGCAAGCTTCAGTAATGGCCAATCACCTCGCCTCCTCTAATCCTCTTTGAAGGCGCAACTGCACCCAGCCTGGAAATCACGGACATGCTTTCATTTAGCAGTTTCTGCATGCTCAGCCACTTCAGAGGAGCAGTCTCAGCTGGGCGGGGTGCAGTTCACACCTGACCACACCCACTGAGATGTGAGGTGGTGAGAGTGCAACACATTAAACCCAGTTGAATTTAAAGGTCCCCTATTTTGCTGTTTTTCATCAATATATTATAGCTCTCAGATATATACAGAACATGTCTCTGATTGGCTGAAACACCAAACAGATCATTGCAGCATTACCCATAATCCCCTCTGTTTCAGCCCTGTTTCCAAAGTGCTGATTCTCTGTCTGTTACTTTAGATGAAAATAAGGAGCCCCTCCCCACGCCCCTCTGAGAGAGATTTGGTTACAAAGAACTCAATGGTGCTCTAGGAGGAGATTCAGGTGATGGGGGGGGGGTACCTTGGTTGGTGATTGGCTAATGGTTACACAAGAGAACACATCGTCATGACATCATAAAGTGGCCAAAATCTGATCAGCTCATTTTCAGACAGGTTTTTATATAAAATGGATCAGGACAAAAAGAGAGAGAATCTTTGTTCCCTGAAACTTTCAGAGTCTCTTTACACAGAGGGGACACATGTTGATGTAGAAGAGACATGAAGAAGAGGGACG
>NW_011358036.1:0-1847 GCF_000735185.1 Notothenia coriiceps | reverse complement strand
ATGTGATTTTCTGGATTTAATTTTTTCTCATAGTTGAGGTATACCTAGGATGAAAATTACAGGCCTCTTTCATCTTTTTAAGTGGGAGAACTTGCACAATTGGTGGCTGACTAAATGCTTTTTTGCCCCACTGTAAGTCACGGTCCGGTTAAGGACTCACGGTTTTGTAAACCGGGCAAAAACACACATTTGTAAGGATATGTTTATTTTCATTTACTAAAAAAACAGACTGTAATGCATGTATCAAATACAGAAACAATTCTCTTTCTGGGGACTGAGTCTGCATTTTGACGACCGACAACTTGGGTAAAAGAGAAATGTTTTAAATTATAAAAATAAGGAACATTTAAAACACTTCTTTATTACTCTGTGCGAACAGTGAACAAACACTTCAGCAGAAGGCCACAGGTCACACTGGACTAGGACACTGAAAAACATCTCTTATGCTATGACACGGAAAATACAAACTAAAACTTGACTTGAACACAACTCTCTCTGCGTCGTTGTTCTTGCTGACCACGAATTGTGTACACTAGTGTCATTTACTCACAGCCCAGACAGCTTTCTGTGCTAACCTTAACACCTGTTACCTTCAGCATACAGCTAGTATTGAATCCATTTTAGAACAATGTTTTTTTAGCTTTACTTGTGTATAAGTAGGTTGTAGGTTACACCAGGAAACTATACTTTCTGTATTTTAACTCAGTTTTACGCATCAAATAATCATCATAATCAATTAGATATGTTAGCTACAGTGTAACTAAGGAAAATGACACAATGTAGTCATTGAGTGTCATAAGTCCCATCAAAAAAATCCTTCTGACTCTCAAAACGACATAACTTAAATTTCAAACAGATGGAACTTTGAGCTAAGCTAATATCATTAGTTGTGTTATGTGACTTTTTTGGAGGCCCTTTCATCTGTAAATAGAATTGTGTGCAACTCATATTTTACCCATTTCTTTCTTGATCTATTTATCTTTGTCTCTTCACACAGATTGATGCATCATGCCTCACATGGGAAGGACAGCAGTTCCAAGGAAAAAGAGCGATTGTTGAAAAGCTCACTGTGAGTCTATAACTTAAGCTATACAGTGTTTCCCCTAGGTTTACTGCCTTGGCAGGGTGCTGCTCGGGTACCCCGAAAAAAATGTGTTATCCTCTGGAGCAGAGAGAGGAGCTGTGGATTATTGTTATTGATATCGTACAGTAACAAAGTATTTGTACATTAAAAAGTAATAAAGTTACTTTAATTACAACTTTATTCCCTTCTTATCATGTAGCCTACACTTCTTCCTTTCATTGATATTTAAATCACCTGACTACAGCATATAACATACCTGCTGCAACCCTGTGCTGCTGCTGCTGCTTCTCTCTGCCTCATCCTCTATTGCTGGAGGCAGCTCCACCTCATCTGATCTCTGATATGAAAGCAATCGTGTTATGATCATATTGAGCTATTGGTGTGAGTCTAACATTAAACAAGCAGTCTGCTTGTCATACATTGCTGACGATACATTTTAAGTGGCAATTTGTTGAGTCACTGCCGCTAAATGCCGGTAGCATCAAGCTAGCAATTCCTGCATTAGCCTCACATCAACAGGTGTAGACAGAACATCCAATTATCCTGAGCTAATTTACTGAATAAACCAACTCACATCTCCTGTCTTTTTTTTCACCCAACTCATTAGACTATTCTTCTACTGGCGTTTCATTGTTGTTTTCTGTCAAATTCAATACTGTAGTTCAAAACCGCGGTACTTGTATTTTTAGAATGTGCATGCTACGTTCGTTTTCGCGTTCGCGACGTGGGCAGGTTGTGTGTGTCCTTCTCCCGTGACGATAAC
>NW_011358035.1:0-2476 GCF_000735185.1 Notothenia coriiceps | reverse complement strand
CCAAACCAAGGCCCCATAGTCAGTTCTTTCAGCCGGGCTGAGCAGTAGCAAACAGGATAAAGCTTCATCTGTAATACACAGGGCCAGCTGGAGCGCCTTATTGTCCTCAGACCAGCCCACAGCCCGTGATAACAGTTCAAATTGGGCATGGAAGGCTTCCCAGTCGGCTTTACCATTGTATTTCGGTGTTTTAACTTGGAGCCGGGCGCCGCCATCATTGTTTACAACCGGCGCCGCGCCACTCCCAGGGGAGGTCCCTGCGCCGACGTGCCGCTTCCCGCCGGCCGAGTCGAAACCGGCAGCAGCATTTAATTCACGCCATAAATTGTCTTCTGAGTCACGCCATAAGCCATCCATCTCCTCCTTGACTTTCGGACGAGCTCCGGTCCGGTTCATCTGTGCTTCCATTATTTACCGGCCGATGAAGCAGAGCTAACGTTAGCCGAGTCAGTGCTAGCTGCGGCTACCGGCGATTAGCGGATAAAACTCTGTTTTTTTGTTGTTGTTTTTTTACTTCTGACACCAATGTAACGTCCACCCGGACGTGTCGGAATGACGAGTGAAGCGTTCTCAAGTTAAACAGGTTTATTAACAACCAACGGCTCTCATCCGTCCTTTCTCACTCTCTCTCCTCTCGCGCCAACCTCTCACTCTCCTGCACGCGCCCACACAGACACACACACACCAAACCCTCTGCTCCCCAACCCCGCCCCTACCTGCTCTCCTCACAGAAGCCTGACACAAACAGTTAACAGAACACTTGAACAATAAATGCAGATCGCTACAATATGTCCACTTCCCAATGTCCCTTTGACCTTTACTTTGCCTCCCTGTAACAGAGGTAGAAGCAGAGGTGATGGACAAGCTGAAATACATTGAGGAGACCAAAGAAACCATGGATAAAAACACGAAAAAACTTGCAGAAATAGTGGATAATATCAGTGGGATTCATACAGGTACGTTTTTGGAAGTAACAGTCTCAGCTTTTGAAAATTTCAGATCTTTGTGTCCGGTACAGAGAGAAGTCAGCAGGGTGTTTAGCCTAGCTTAGCACAAACACTATCCTTGGAATATGTAGTGCCTGTGTAGTTCAGTGTAGTTCCTGTCAGCATTTCCATTAAATGTTTGAAATAAAGGCCTGTTTCGCCACGTCAAGCAAACTATCAGTAATAGCCTTTTTTTGTCACTATTGATCAGGCGGTACCGTGCATGGTTGCCCCTGCTCCTTTTTGAATCACGTGTAAATGATGACTTGTATATTTCATTTCATTTCAAACCTTTATTTAACGAGATTGGCCCCATTGAGATCATAGATCTCTTTTTCAAGGGAGACCTGCAGCATATAGGTTCCACATGAACCTGGAACATATGTAAAGTGCTTTGAGGAGTCATAAAGACTGGATAATGCACTGAATAAATGAATTCCATTTACCATGTCAAATACAGTATCTTTCTCCCCCCTCTGCATTAATTCCAGACAGAACACCACAACGACTGGAGTTCACCCAGAATGTGGCTGAGGCGACTCTCAACCGCTCAGCAGAAGTCCTTCAAACCATAACCCCCATCAGCAGCAAGGTGGAGGAGTGGGCCAACAACATGCGGAACAATGAATACTCTACAACTGCCTACGAAGAGGCCGTCCTCTCTGCCGGCCAAGCAGGTACAATCTCCTGCAATGTCCACAGCAACACTACACATCTTGGATATTTAATTGAAATGGATTGATTTAGGATAAACCCCTTAAGGTGAACCATCTCGTTTTCAAGTGGGTCCTAACATGGTACAAACAGCAAGACAGTAACAAGAAAACCAAACTAAATCACATCACTACAACCACAGACAATACGATCACAACACAAAAATTCAAGATACACATTCGAACATAAGGCCACAGAGAGGCAATTTTCCTAGCAATAAAAAAATACAAACATAGTTTTCTACAGTCGGAGCTTTGAATTTAAATGATCTTTTACCTGCTGTTTTGGATACTGAGGGAGTGGAATACAAGTAGGCCTACTGTGTGGAGTGCCTCAGATTATATGTGGAGGAATGTGGCTGTTGTAGTTAGTGTGGATAGACTTGGTTTATACATTTAAATATGATTTGCAGCCAATTATTATGTATTTTTATATTGAGCAGAGGCAAGGGTGTAACTTTGGTTTGAGAAGTGGGGGGGACACAAAACAGGGGGTCCTCCGCAATGAAAATTTTTCTCAATTTAATTCCATTTCCTGCCTTTCTATAAATATATTAGGGACTATAGTGTTAACAAATCCAAGACAAATGTGTAGTGTATATAATGAGTGTGCACACTCTAGTATCCTATCCATGTGAACCTGTTTTATTTGTGATGACCTCACATCCTCTGGGGTCCAGGGGCATGCACCCCGGGAAGATTTTTTTCTTAAAATTGAAGTTTAATGCATCAATCTGGTGCATTTTGAGGGCAACATTAAGAGATTTATGGATAAAG
>NW_011358034.1:0-3204 GCF_000735185.1 Notothenia coriiceps | reverse complement strand
TCTACTGAAGTTCAATGGACCATCAAGCATACATTGAGTTATTTCCTGAAGTCTCGTCAGTCCCAGTTTCCTGGAGAAAATCTGTTATTTTAAGCTCAAAAACAGCAAATACTGTACATCAAGTATTTTCTTTGTGCAGCGTAATCCATGCATTTTGTAGCATACTTTTCACAATATATTTTGAGTTAAGTGCACAAGCTTGCTTTTGTTACCAGTATTAAGTAGAAGTACTTTCTTTAAATCTTTTACTTTGAAGAAATACTTAAAACGGGTCAGTTTACATCCTCACACCGTTTTACCTTGAATCTTTGTAGAAACTATGTTTTCCTAGCGGCCTCCAGGGTGAGGAACCTAAATCTGGAGGGAAGTCTTGATGAAGTAAATCAGGGCTGCCTTTCACAACAGAAAACGGTATAAAACATGCATCACACAACTCAAAAGGTTTAATAACATTAAAAATAAAGACCACACAAGAAATGACACTTGGATTCAAGGCCTCTAGGCACACCTAGTTTAAATATACCAACGCTTCTTAGCATAACTAACAAGAGATCCCTGCATCACCAAGCTTAGACATTGTTAGAATAGTCAGCATTTTGCAAATAACATTAAGACATATACTTATTTGTTTCCCAGCTAAGGGTTCAATGGGATTGCTATTAGGGAAAAACCTAAATGGCTTTCTTCCTTGAGCCATTCTACCTCAATGTGCTGCCAAAATGCATCACTATTAAAACCCATATTATTCAGAAAGTTTAGTGCTGTAGTGGAAGATGATTGGTCTTGTAAGATAATACCCAAAAAGAAAATCATGCAGAAAACTAAACATCGATTATCTCAACATGTAGGGGATTTACATGTAAGTATTACTCTGTGTGGAAACCACATTGTGTTGAAATCTGAAAAATAAATAATTATTTGTATAGCATAGTGGTCTGAACGACGGAAAAAAACTAAAAGCTGCAGATAGATTAAAAAAAGTGACCACATGAATGAATAGCGGTGCAATTATTTTTTACTTAAACAAACACACAAACACACAATTTCACTTGATAATGTGGCTTTATCGAGAAACACATCCCCCTTGTTAACATTTTTGGCAGCACATTGAGGAAGAAAAGTGGATCAAGGTCCAAGTTTGTTATACTTCATTAATTCTGTGTGTGTGTGTGTGTGTGTGTGTGTGTGTGTGTGTGTGTGTGTGTGTGTGTGTGTTATACTTGTGGGGACCTAAATCTGTTTACACAGTCACGTGTGGGGACTCGCCTCCCTTATGGGGACAAAATGGAGGCCCCCATGAGGGGAATCATCAATTTTAGGGTGAAGACTTGGTTAGGGTTAGGGTTAGGCATGTGTTGGTTATGGTTAAGGTTAGGATAAGACTCCAGAAAATGCATGAAAGTCAATGTAATGTCCCCTGAAGTGATGTATATATGGTGTGTGTGTGTGTGTGTGTGTGTGTGTGTGTNGGGTGCAGGGGTAACGCGAGCATGCTTTCTGTCCTTTATCCAAACTTCTTCCTCAAAGTCCACAAAGCGTATTATCATCTACTATTGTAAACACAGTTGTGACTTACAAAGAACTGGCCAAAATAAAAGAATGTAATGTTTTTCACTATGAGAAAGTCATACTTACTCTTATCATGTGAAAGAAAAACAGTTTCAATGCCAAAAACGACACCAAAACCCATTTCAACCACATGTTTGTATATATAGTTTAACTGGGAGATTGTTCTCCATTTTGGGGCCAGACTGCATCAGTCAACATCAATGTTTAACATTCCTGCTAAGGTAACTCCGTGCATTTCCTTAAGGAGAGGAGAGTCAAAACCAAAATACAAACTGTAGGCGTCTACTGAAGTTCAATGGACCATCAAGCATACATTGAGTTATTTCCTGAAGTCTCGTCAGTCCCAGTTTCCTGGAGAAAATCTGTTATTTTAAGCTCAAAAACAGCAAATACTGTACATCAAGTATTTTCTTTGTGCAGCGTAATCCATGCATTTTGTAGCATACTTTTCACAATATATTTTGAGTTAAGTGCACAAGCTTGCTTTTGTTACCAGTATTAAGTAGAAGTACTTTCTTTAAATCTTTTACTTTGAAGAAATACCTAAAACTGGTCGGTTTACATCCTCACACCGTTTTACCTTGAATCTTTGTAGAAACATTGTTTTTCTTGCATGCCTCCAGGGTGAGGAACCTAAATCTGGAGGGAAGTCATTACTGCATCACCAACCTTAGAAATAGTTAGAATATTCACTTATTCAGCATTTAGCAAATAACATTAAGACATTTACGTATTTGTTTCCCAGCTAAAGAGTTAAATGGGACAGCTAACACTCCTAAGAAAAATGATGAAAAAACAGATGATTAGCTTAGCCTAGCATAAAGCTAACCTGAGGGGGGCACAGCGAGCACATTACCTCCTGTAAAACTGAATTACAATCCTAACGTTTTTAATATATATTTAAAAAGAGGTATAATAATTAGCTTTAGAAACAGTTGTGGGATATTTTAAGCTAGCTTCTAAGCTAGCCGTACACCGTGGTGTAGTGGGCGTTGGACGCGGGGGTACACCGTACCCCCACTTATTTGAAGCATGATTTCTTTTTTTAATAGTCTAATACATCTAAAATTATTGCCAGTGTTATCAGTTGCAAGTGTGTGTTTGTTGTAATAATGACGAAAACATAATAGGCAGATTTCACAGTAATTATAATAAAAACGTAGCTCAAGCATTTATGCAACTTGATTTGAAGCGTGTGTGTGTGAGGGGCAGAACTGTGTGTGTAGGGTGACCAGGTGTCCAGCACTGTGCGGGACTGCACACACAGCATTTTTATTATTTGTCCCGCGTCCCACACATTGAGACTATGTCCCGCATTTGAGTGATAGTCGCGCAGAAAGGCCGGATCGGTTCGCTGACAGCCGGCACCGCCCTTTATTATTATATGGTCTAAACGGCATCATGTAAGTTGCGCTGACAGGCGACACAGAGGTCCCCAAGCCCCCCCCCCGTTGACAGTTCACGAGCGCGTCCATAGTGTCTCCCGTCCACCCACCACCCCGTCCACCCAGTAAAAACATCCCCACTACACCATTGGTTGTAGTAGTACATCAACATGGATTAAACGTGTGTTTTTTTTTACCACAATGTTGGGGAAATTAATGGATAAAATGCACGGATTATTATTATTATTAT
>NW_011358033.1:0-16077 GCF_000735185.1 Notothenia coriiceps | reverse complement strand
AGATAACTTTTAAGAAAAACTCCTACGTAAAATGTTTTAGCGCGAGTTAGGAGCACTCCTAGCGGTAAGATAAAAATCCTTTGTGAATACGGCCCCCTGAAACTGTTGAAACAACATCCATAACATTCATCTGCTACTTAGTTATTATTTATCTATTTATCTAATATATCATTCCAATAGCTTGCATATAGACTCTTATTCCTCTTTTTCAATTGGGATATATATTTTTTAAATCCTCTGGAGCAGAGAGAGGAGCTGTGGATTATTGTTATTGATTAATGCATCAGTGTTTCTTAGGGTCAACAACACTAAACTCACAGCTTCAAATGAAAGTGTTTAGTTTATTTAATAAAAGAGCACATGTTCAATGTGAAAAGTGACAGTAGATATAGATTAGCTGCAATTTGGTGCTATATATATATATTAAAAAAAACACCTTGAATTTCAGGGGGGGGCAGTGCCCCGCCAAGACAGTGGTAGGGGAAACACTGATGTTTGGTTTATTGTTTTTTATAAGCATTTTTCAGTAATATGCACTTCTTTGTTGTTTTTACTGTATTTACTTGTTATGATAAATTACATGTATTTTTAGGGTGACCTTCAACATCTGTCTAGGGACTACAGATGAAACATTGCCTCTTGGTTAACTCTGGCACATTTACAGAAATGTTTATTAATGTGCACTGTCCCTGTTAAATAAATAAACAAATACATTAAAAAAATGCAGTATTACAATTGTTCGTATTTGTCATCGTCCGACTTCACAAGCTAATGTGATGAGTCTCTTCAGCCGCACAATGAGAAATGCAGTGCAGATTAAGCAATAACTGTCTGTAAAAGAGATAGAATGGATCTTGTGAGCAGTGAACCTGTTGAAGAAGACCACAAAGCATGAAAGAACTATTGCACCTATAAAAGAATATTACCTTACTCCATCGCTCTGAAACGACCACATTATAGGCTTCATTCTCCTGTGATGAACCACAAGAATAAAAGACCAGCTGCTGTACCGCACTGATATTTCAGATATGTTTAATAAAATGTTGTGAGTTATATTATCCCATTTAATAAAATGTGCAGCTAGTTGCTAACTTTTCTGTCTGTTGTTTAGTGCTTTAGCAGGTAGTGTACAGAAGGGCTTTTAGAGCTTTTTCACTGCAGACAGCTGCCTGATACGAAAGCAAAATTATAAGAGAGCGTGAATCAAGACATTAAAGCTGTGGGCCGTTAACTGACAAAGTGAGCTGGAGGACGGTGTAAAGCCTCGTAGAGCTGAGGGGAACCGAGGGGGCGGATCATATTTATTAGAAGCCATTTATTTGTTGTCAATATATGAAAATAAACATATTCTGCAAAGTATATATTAGATTGTTTTGGTATGTGACTGAAACCCAGGTGATGTTTAGGGAAACTTGGCATCAAAACACTTTTTGGCAATACTTAGCCCTAGCCTTCATTTAAGTATAGGAGTGGGTTATGCCAAATCCGTTTGAAAGTGGACCGAATACTGTCTGACAAATTACTTTTAAAATACTTTATATGGTCTCATGATTTAAACAAATAGCCATGAACTAACCAGGGAGATACTTGTTTAACTAAATAGAACAAATTCCAAAATCCTTGAGGTTTAGTTCCTATTAGATTACTAATAATGTGTTACTTTAAATGCTAAAGCTAAACGTGAACTGCTGTGATATTACAAATGTGCACATTCCTTGAACAATTTTGCACTTTTCGGCACAGTTTTGTCCTTCTGATTTAGACATATTGTGCATAGTTTTATATCATATTTCTGTCCTGTAAATATTATAATAATTGTATTATATTGTCATTTTTTAACAATTCTATATTTATCGGTCTTGCTGTTTTTACTATTTGTATTCATGTCCTCTCTATTTTGCTATACACCAATACGATGAAGCAAATGTCTTGCAATGGAAAATCACTTGGCAATAGACTGGATTCTGAGTCTAATGCAGGATCAAAAGCGCATTTATTACCTGATGTTAATGATTCCCGGACATTATAACATATTGTGTATTATGTGTACTAACACAGTTGTCCTGTGAGGTTCACTGGTTTTCCTCATTTACAGTGAGGGGAGAGGCAGTCAAATCAGTTACAACAAGATACAACACAAAGATTAAACGAGGATGAAAAAGAAGCTACACATTGATCCAGAGTGGTTTGTCAGGTTTTGAACAAGAGCATCGATCTTTAAATTGTTGAAGGTTGCACTCAACCCTCCTGTTGTCTTCGGGTCAAATCTGACCGATTTACTACTTTCATCAATCATAACTTTTTTGTTTTACATTCGATTGCATTAAGGCTTTATGATATCCTTCACAGTAGACATTTGGACAAATCAAATTGCTGATCACCACTTTCATTGAATTGATGATGATTTAGTCAACCCATGGTGTTCCCGGTCAAAAATGACCGCCATAAAGAAAAGGAATTAGTAACCATCCGGATCAGATAAAACACACACACACACACACACACACACACACACACACACACACACACACACACACACACACACACACACACACACACACACACATACATACAATTTGACACATTTCCCACTGTTATGTGCCCATCCCCCCACATGGATCACACCTGGCACACGCACTACATGTTCAGTGTCTATTCTTTGTGGATCACACCTGGCACACGCAATACATGTTCAGTGTCTATTCTTACTGCAGTTGTTCATGTATACCAGTAGTCTGATACAATATTTACAGTTTGAAAGGGTGTTAAATGAAATTTGGTGATGATTAATGGTTTTTGTGTTAGTGTCAGTCAAAACAGAACCGGTCAAATTTGACCGCGAAGACCAAAGTAAGGGGGGGAAACGAATACAATTGGACGGAGAAGGGAAGAGCAGACTTTCGGTACAGATCAGTTGAAGTACTTCCCCAGTTCTATACTCCTATAGTGTTGCGAATGACAGTCTGTCTGCTTTCCGCTCCCCCTGAGTGCTGTCCACATGAAACTTTTTGTCTACTTTAACCAGCCGCAGTGTTGAAATTGTTGACAATTGCTTTCCTGACTGCTTGGCTGAATGCAATGATTAGTGGATTCATTATATTGTCATGCTCTGATGCTATTTTGCTCCCCATCTGCTAGCACACAAGTGTTTTACTGACAACTTCAGAGCCCTCATTGGCACTCTTAAACGCCGCCAAGATGTGCTGTAAAGGGAAATGTGGAGGCAATGACGATTAAGATTTTCGTAAGAGGAAATCCCAAACAAACATGAAAGGCATTTCACTCTCTGCATGTAAAAAAATGCAAACAAACCACATAAAACAACACAATTAAGAAAAAGAGAAAATTATAGACAGGCTTCCCTTATAAGGACTGTAGTGTTTGTGAATTGATGATTATAGCAAGGCCTACGCTCTCCATCTCGCCCCGTGGATCATTTGCTGTCTCTTCAAAACTCTTACAATAGCTGTTGTTCACACCCACCTCCACTCCCACTGCCTTCTTTCCTCCTCTCACTCTCTCTTCGATTACAGCTGCGTGAAGCTTTTTCTGGCAAGCGCAAATCCAATTTCTGGTGACTAATCTGCATTTTATTTTTCCTCATCCTCCTCTCACTGAACATTTGTTGGACAGAGATGGAATTAGCGCAGGCAGAGGACACAGCTGCAAATGTTTAACCTTGCTTGCAGGTCCTATTGTTATGATGAGTTTTATATTAGCTGTATTTGAAAAAGAAGATAGGTCTTGTTGCAATTATGTACTACTGTGGTTGCATTGTTCATTTGGCATAGCTTGTATACAGTGGTAATATCCGTATTGTATTAATGGACATAATGGAATAAAATAACAATCGTATATTTTTTTAAAGGGGCCCTTTTAAACTCTTTTTCAGGTTCATATTTGTATTGTGTGCCTCTACTGTGACATGTCTCAATGCTATAACGTTCACAGATCTCTTTATTTGTGTCATACTGCCTGTGCTGCAGCACCTCTTTTCACCTTCCGTCTGAAACCAGAGCCCAGTCTGCTCTGATTGGTTAGCTGGCCGGCTCGTGATTGGTCAACTGCGTAGAGATGTATCGCCCCTTAGACTTTCACGTACAATGTGTTGGAACGCCATCCAATAGAAGCAGGAGTGTTACATAGTGATGTCATTATGTTACAGAAGTAAGCAAAGGAGTCCAATTGAGGCATTGCAGGAGGGCAGGCGGGGCGGAAGTGTGATTTTAGCCTTTGCAGACCATTTAAATGCAAGAAAAAGCATAATACTCTTTAAAAGAGATTTCCTAATGAATCCTGCGTACACCTTTATTATAATCAAATGAAAAAGTGCTGCATTGGCCTGACCGTGCACTTTACTGCTGGCTGAGCGGCTGTTCTTCCCGGTGCTGGTGCCATGATAACATATGTACGGGCTAAAGAAATCCAATTGTTGAGAATCATTGTCAGCAGAGTTTGGGGCCACAGCTTTTACTCATGATTTATTACTGAAGCGCTGCCACATTTGCCAATAGGAAAACACATTCAGTGGAGTCATGGGGATATACAGAGATGGATGAGAGAAACAATTGAACAATATTTCTCCTGCGCTTACCTAACGTTCCCGCAAGCCGTCTCTTCTTTGTGATCAGGAAAGGAAAACCAACTACACTTTGATTGAGTCAAGATTTGTGTGCTTTATTTGGGGTTTGTTTATTTTCACGGTAATGTTTCAAGTACCTTTGTGAATTCTTCCTTTTTCTTTCTTTTTTTGAAAGATATTATTGGTCTCATATTACAGCTGTATCTGCTGCCAGTTCTGCTGCAGATACTGGATGGTCCCTTCCTGTGCCACCCTGAAAGGAAATACTTCCTCTGTTGTCCGGAGTGATTCCTCTTATTCCTCGTGGTTTATCACTGCACCAAAAGTGTTCTTGTTACATCTGTCCGGCTCTGTATCATCCTTCCTCTTGTGGCCCGGTGTGATGTTGTGTGTGTATTTTGTAGAGATGCATCTAACCTCAGATACAGATAACAATCTTCAGAAGTCACACACCATCGGACTTCCTCCTGACAAAAGGTTATAAATGAGTTTTTACAGTGTTGTTGCTTCTGTTCTCTTATGAAATCATATCAAGTGAGCTAATATGAAGGTAGGGGGTCCACTCTTTGACCGCAACGATCAATACCGGTCTGTAATAGTCTCTTTTTGTATTTTTCAAAGTCAGGGCTATGGTGATTCTAGCATTGTGGAAACTAGGCTTGCCATGGCAGTCCATTTAAGTGTTTAGATGCAGTACACTGAATACATTTTCCACTCTAACTTTGCTTTTTTCAGAAACAAAACTAATTTAGGTCATTTTTACATATCAGCTCTTGTGTTCGTCAAATTAATATGTCTAATTCATACTGCAGCAGAGTTGCAGCCAGTGATATTTCACGAGACAATGGGGAATTTATTTTATTGGAATTTGTCGTCCATGCAAAAAGCTAAAGCACCTATTAGGCAATATTAAGTTGTGTTTTAAACCCAATGCACATGGAGGACTAGGATACATAATGAGGAGAGGACATACACATAGCTGAACAAGGTTTAAGATCAAAGTAAGCACTCTACAGATATTCAAAAACATACAATATCTAGCATCATCTGTTACAATGTTCATGTTTATCAACCCGTGGTAAAATATCCTCACTCCAAGATCTCGAGAAAAAGAACCCACAGTGTGTTTCATCTGCATCATAAATACTGGAAAGTATTTCATTTAATTAGATGCAGATTTTGCCTACACATGCCCTCTAATAATTTCCTATAAATGTTTGTGTACCATGTTGCTATAACATTACATTACATGTCACTTGTTAGACGCTTTTACCCAAAGCGACATACATACTCAATACTGTGGGCAATCCCCACAGGAGCATTTTGGGGTGAACTGTCTTGCCCAGGGACACAACGACATGCTGACTGCAGTGGGGTTTGAACCTTGATCCGAACACCAACGCACAACCCACTGCACCACACGCCTATGACAGTGATAATAAGCCCCATTCAAGAGTCTTTAAACCTGCTGAGGAACGACTTGTCCTCTCATTTAAGTTTTTGACCTCTCAACTCAAAATCAGCTACAAAAGAAGCAGGGCGGCAGATATTACTCGGTTAAGGTGCATTGTATGCGGTTTGCAATTGTAAATAGAAAAATGGCCATATTTTCCACATGTAGCTCGAGGAATAAACTGTTATAAATATGTAAAGGTGTCATTTTGTGTTGATGAAGTCAAACAGCGGTTTGTTTGGATGAACAAACAAATATAACACACTGGCAGTGAAAGTCAACATGACTGACAAACAAAACCTCCAGCTTGATATTCAAGGACAAATCCGGTTCGATAAGGGCGCACTGTCACAGTGAGCCACACGCATTATCAGGGTGGATCATCATGATTGAAATAGATCTAGTCAACATGTTATATACGGATAGATTGAACTCTTTAAAAGAGATAAAACCAAATATATGCGTCTCATTTGATCTCATATATTGTGTCCTCATCAGAGGAGAGAATAAGGATGCACTGCTTGGGTTGAATTCTGAGTTAAACGCTGTATGTTCTCTGCAGTGTGTCTAATACATTCATTATCCACAACTTGATTCTTCATTGAAAAGGGGAAGATATTCTTATCGTTAATACATATATTCACCATAAGAAAGCTTTTATTTGATTTTAAGTATATCTCTAAGTGAAAGGAATAATAACTACTTTATTCATAAAGCACGTTTAATGCAAAATGCAACCCAAAGTGCTTTACAGAGTAATATAAGATGCATAAAAAGAATGACAATGAGTACAAATATAAGTAAAATAAGTACAAAACATCATTATAAACAAGTTATAAAAACAAAACAGAAATAGTTAGATCACAAAATAATAGAACATGAACAATGATATAAGAGTACCCCCCTTTGAAAGACAAGTAGGTAGATTATTGTGTTGCAAGTAATTAAAAAAAGGAAACAAATACAATTGTGTGCATTCTCAGTTTGCTTGAATGGGATTTCGTATTAGTGCAATATTCAAGTTATTAAATTATTTATATGGATAACTACTTTAAACTGCCCTGCTAAGTCCCCACTATGCAGAGTGGCAGCACTCATATGGAAATGTGACATTTGCTTTGTTTCCCACCATCTAATGAGCCAGTTAACATTCAGTTGTTCACCCTAATTGACTCTTATACTAACCGGATGGAGGCTCAGGACTCCAAATAATTACTCTCTTTATGAGCCAATGTCTAATGAATTTAAGTGGCATATTTACCAGTTGGCTGCCCTGGGTGGAAATGATAGAATGAAATAATTCGGAGTAGTATAAACACACTTAATATATTGCTGTGGGTGTACACTGAGGACTTAGTAAACACATTGACAGTTGTTTTCAGCTCTCCAGTGCCAGTGGTTCTGAAAATATACTTCTACAATTGCCCTCGGTATAAATAATAATGCATGTCATGACATCACAAGATCGAAACGTTTTCAAGGCTGAGTTTCAATATAAATAAGAAGTGTCATGATGAAGTTCCCAACAGCTTTACAATACACTTTGCAAAGAATACAGTTAGAATGGACCTTGAGATTTCACGACCTTGACTGAGACAAGTGTTTTCATATTTGTTTCATAGTTTTAGTTTTTCTCTGCCTTATTTTTCTGTTTTTAACATGTATTACAGTTTGACAGTTTTGCATTAAAATGCTGGGGAGCACAAGTCCACCATGTCTCATCTCTACAGAACTTTAGTTTATGTGTACATGCTTTTATTTCAAGGTCTAGCAGTTTGACTATTCCCAATACGAATGTAAGAACTTCAATAAATTCCAGCTATTAATATCAATTAGCTTTTTTGTGCAACTAGATGTTCATCAAGCTATTATAATGAGATGGCCGGGGCTCAGTTTTTCAAATCTGTAGATATGTAGTAGCACTTGGTGGCCGTGGCCATTATTTGAGGACAGGCCCTGAGGGAATACGACACAGATGAACAGAGTCTTTTGGGTTGGTTTCCATGGACGACTTTATCAAACCGTTTATTACATAAAGAAATTGGATTTCACAAAACTGATTGTTGAAAACCCAATAAAAACCCATGTCCATTCACATTGATAAGAACATTTTATAATTATGCTCTCATATTAAATAACGGCAAAGCCTGCTTTTATCTGGCTGCTGCTAATTACTGTACAGTTTTTCATTCAATACGTCTTCTGAGACATGAAGTTGCTCTTCACCTGGAAATAAGACCGTATAATCATAGGTTTTTTTTTTATTATGCCGTGACATCTTCCTCATTTCATACTGAGGAGTCAAGGTCTCCTCTCCTGGATTTAATTTACAACGTTGCTCTCAGCACAGCCATTAGCACCAGTCTTCCTGACTTAAATAGGGTAGCTCCATGGAGGTTCACTCCCATGCAGCCATTAAGCCTCAGGTAACTAAAAGGAAGACTAAGTTTGACACATAGCAGTGCAGTGCAGTGCAGTGCAGTGCAGCTGACTTGTATGTCAGGAATTAATAACTTGGAGCCAAAGCATGAGAGGCTTTTTCAGTTTAACTGAGCATTTATAATCTACAGAATGTCAAAATAAATGCGACTCTCCGTCAGTGGAGACTTTTTTCACCTTAGATTTATGAAATTATTAAGGAGGAATAGTTTTACTTGAAGACATATTTGTACCACATACCATAACATTTAGAACATGTTGGCATCCGTTATTTACACATCTAGCAGTGCTGGTGCTACATTATCAATCATTTGGAGTAGTTGTAAGTCCAATATTCACTCTATTTTACCTCCGGTAGAGATTTTACCTATCCCTACCACCTCCTTAATGGGGCCGTATAATGCTAATTTTCAAGTTTCATAACTACATTTTGTTCCTCTGCTATTGTGTTGGAAAAAGCTCTTTATTTTTCTCATACTGCCTGTACTGCAGCACCTATTTTCACCCTGTCTGAAACCAGAGCCCAGTCTGCTCTGATTGGTTAGCTGGGCGAATCTGTTCTGATTAGTCAACCATTTAGAGATGTCCCGCCCCTCAGCCTATCACACAAAACGTGTTTGAGCACTAGCCAATAGAAGCGTGAGTGTAAAATAGTGACGTCACTATGATATTGAAGTAAACAGAGGAGTCCAATGGACTTAAGGACACAGAGATATCACCCTTCAGTAACAGAGTTAACGTCTTATCACCTGTGACAGGTCTCTGCTGAAGTGTCCCTGAGCAAGATAAATATGATGTTCCAGGCTCAGGGAGACTGTTATGTTTCTATGGCTGTTGAAAAGATGAATTTTCCCATGGAGGGTCCATGAACTACCAGAAAATAAATCCATCTAAAGGAAAAGTAGAACATTTGGCAAATGTCCTCTCTGTGCAGTAGAAGGCACATTCACAAATGCAGAAACACTATGCATCCTTAATAATGTTATTTTGTTTATAATGCAAAAGACATCTTAATCTGCATTATTTAACTGTGCTGTAATTGCTTAATAAAAATACAAAATATGCATGATCTCAATTCTTTCTTACCAAAGAAACACTTCTCTAATTGCATATTTCCTCAAAAGTTAAAGAAGTAACTTTATCAAAGAGAGTAAAATCTAGTATATTGCCTTTGATAGACTGTACTATAAATGATATGCTTTAAAGTAAGGTATATAACTTCAATCGTGTGGACACACAGTAATTAAAACATTACTTGTGTAAAACCTGCTTACTTGTCCCACCCCTGGCCAGCCCACTCAGGCGAAGTACTCGTCAGAACAGGTCCCATATCACAAGTATCCGTGCTGGGGCATCTGAGCGTGCGTCCTGCACATTGGCAGAGGTGATTACATTTTGGATGAGCTTCTTTAAGCATATCAGAGCATCCCATAGAGGCACAGCAGAATGTCGAACACCAAGGTGCTCCTTATGGTGCTCCTTACTCCCAGCCTGCATCAGTGCAGTGGAGACGGACTGCAGGTTATTATCTGCTGTGAGGTGCATGCTAATGACTCCAACGGTCCTTCATCAGGACAGCTTCACCCCTGAATGTGGAGTATCATCATGTAAAGGTTAATACTGCTCCGTTTAGGAGTTAATATATGCAGCAACACAAAGTCCTGTGGTAGAAATGATTACTGTGAATATGTTCACATCCAATGCTGCACTGAAGTAAAAAAACACACAATCTTGTTCTAGTATTTATAATCCTAAAAGCGTTTATATTTTCTGCTGAAGGTGAGGCGACATTATATAATCTGTACACTTGAATCATCCAACTGGAATGCATTGGTTATATTGAACTCCTTAAAAGTTTCTGAGGACATTGATTCTTTACCTTCATTGCTGGGATACTTGGAGCATGGAGCGTTAATTATCACCTAACAAAGATTTCTGTTGAGACCAATAGGACATTTTCGAGCAGATAATTTTTAATAAACCAAGGTATTGTTCAAATTCAATTATTGAACTGATGGAGACTGAACTGAGTTTAATGGGAATCCACAAATGTCATCGTAGTGCTACAATCAAAGTCAGAGAAATCACCAAAGTCATCACTCAAGAGCTTTTCTTTCTTTCATTGTACATGTAGAATGAGTGACATTCAATTATTCTATTCTATTCTATTCTATTCTGCGGCCTATGAGAACAAATAGTAATTTCTTTGGGATATCTTCTGTAACAAAACAATGTACTGCCAATTTAACGAGCAATCCAAAAGAAGTGTGTAAGACTAAATATCACAGTACAAATCCCATTAAAACCTGTAATAATAATAATAACAAAGTCATGAGGTTGAGTTTAAGGTCCATCAGCCTGAAAAGATAAATCCCTCTGATACGTGTCTGCCCACCAGAAAGGTAACAGATGCAAAGTTGTGTGTTGACAAAAAAAGCAGCAAGGTTAGCAGTTGCTTTTCATCTTACAGCTGACACTGCAAGTACATTAGGGTACTTGCATTAAGGCGCTGTGTAAACTCATCAACCCTACCCCCCCCCCCCCCCATCGCTGATGCTCCCTACAGGCTCCACAGGCCCTATTTATGCACATTTTCAATTTTCATAATTGTATTTTGGCTTTCATTCTAAAGCACTTTGAATGGCCTTGTGTTGAACGGTGCTATATATAAACTTGCCTTGCCTCTACTGTTACATTGTTTAATGTTCAAAAAGGTCTTTGTTTTTCTCATACTGCCTGTGCTGCAGCACCTCTTTTCACCCTCTGTCTGAAACCAGAGCCCAGTCTGCTCTGATTGGTTAGCTTGACAGCTCTGTTGTGATTGGTCAACTGCTAAGAGATATCCTGCCCCTCAAGTATAATGTGATGGAACGCTAGCCAAGTGAAGCACAAGTGTTACATAGTGACTTCACTATGTTCAGGAAGTAAACAAAGTAGTCCAAAGGAGGCGTTTCAGTCTGGTGGTGAGTGTTTGGGAACTTTGCAATTTCAGCCTTTGCAGACCATTTACATGCACAAACACCTAGGTAATAGAAATCCCCCAAAATCACTGCTCCTTTAAGGGTCTGTAGTAGGGTTGCACAATTAGAAGAAAAAATTATCTAACTGACACAGACTGAAGGGGAAAAAAATCATTGAATTATTTCTTTATGAAAATTAGAAAAACAAGGTACCATGGTGTGGTTTGTTTTTCAAAGATTTGTACCAAACTACACTCTTGTTTTAAGATTAAATGTTTCCTTCATTACGTAGAACACAATGTGTAGGCCAATATATCTCTGAAACAGCTCAATACTTGATTCAGAATGATTTGTCTGAGATTTGGATATTGCACTATTGCTATTTTTTTATAAAAATCCAATCCGTGCAATGTATAGCCATAGTCTGGAACATCATCAAATGCCCATGGGGAACATGTATTTCTTGCTAGAATGGTCGAGTCTTTAGCGGCAGAAAGGTCAGCTCCTACTGAAGTAATCATGGAGTCATTGGTATTTATCAACAACTCTATCAACTCCCTCGAGATATATTACTGGTATTTTGTGCTATGGAGCGTTAAAAAGCTCACTTATTGCCCCTGTAAGGCAGAGCGATAGTGAAAGGTGGAACCGGCGGCATTCAGCGATGGAGGCGAAGCTTCTGCAGCAGCCAGGCTTCCTCCCGCTCCTAATTACTCAGAGGACCTGTCCAGGACTCCATGTCAGCGCTGACCTCACACTGATGTCATTTGACCCTCGGCCCACGCGAGGTGGTCTCTGGTTTCACTGCCAGTCAAAAAGAGGTACATTTATCCCACCTTAATAGTCTTCAGTTCAGAACATCTCCAAGTGACCATGAATAATCCCCATCATTCTTCTGACAGACATGCTGCGGCAGCACAGAGCTCTTTCTGTGCTCCATGTTGACAGTAATGAGTGCTTCGTAGTGATGACAAGACTTATTTCTTCACTCAGCCCTGACTTATAATTTATTACCGTAAGAATGAGACGTTTAACACCTTTTTAATGGGGCAGATAATGATTATTGCCATTATTGATTATTCCATCAAAGTTCAGTGGTGAGGCAGCCAAGATATGTGTTACATTTCATTATTTTTACTTTGAATTTTACAACATAAACATTTACATTAAAACCATTTAATGGCGTAATAAAGCTCCTGCTGCTGAATATAAAAGTATACAACATAGTGTCATATCTATTTGCCTCGTACGTATTAATGCAATACACGTTTGGCTGAGGATTTCGTCTTGAAATAACAACTGTCGGAGCAGGCAATACAAAGATTTATCCTTGTAAATACAGCTCAAAGAAATACTTATACATCTCAGCACTCTGAACAGTGTGAGGTGAACAAACCTAAGATGGCCAAAATAACTAAATTCAGGCTGTGCAGTGAAAGCTCCTTGGCTTATGGCTCTTCATGCAGATAGGACGCTTGCCATGCTGTCCACGTCTGCAGAAAGGCAAGCTGGAGACAATACCCTATTTAGAAGAATAGATGCTCTAATAAAATTACCTGCATGATAACTTATTCCATTCCTTATGATTGAAAAATTGTGAATATGTGTGGTTTTGAGATTAAGTGAGTTAGAATAGTTGTATTGTTTTGTTAATTGAAAAAAAATCTATAATTATTTTGTGTTGGGAGTAGGGCATGCAGGATTATCAAAAAGATGATCTTCACTCAAAAAGATTATCTTCACTTTGGAGGGGTACCATGGGCTAAAAAAGTGTGCGAACCACTGTGGCCATAAGACCAATCATAAGATGTCTGGAAAATAGTGTGACCTAAAAATTCCATCTTGAAATTACAATCCAAAACCCAAAGAAATGCACTTTGAAGTTTATTTCAACCGTTAGCTGCATGTCTTCACATTTGAGTAGCTCGAAATATTGAGGTTTGAGATTTTAGCTCGATAAATGACTTGTGATTTTGAAGATGGCTGTTGACGATGCACTGACAATAATGGATTCATTAAATGAAGCCTTTTTCTGATGTTTAGTGTCTGGACAACAGGAGATTGTTGGTGTCAGAACCATCTTCATTACTGGAAATAATCGTTTGGTTTAGGCAAGTAGTGACGCCTTGGTAAAGCATCCAGGAGGCAGGACAACAACTCTTTCATTGCATTTCTCTGAAGAATTCTGTTTCGGCCTTTACCGTCAGGAGTGCCATTGACATGTAAATTACCCTTCTTCTTCGCACCCTAATATTTGTACAGCCACGATAGAAACATTATTGACATTCCCACTTGATAGCTTTGAATTCTTTCTAAAATGAGTGCCTTTATTCACAATTGGCTTCTGGTTGGACATTGCAAAAAAAGGTTTTTCCAGTTCTACTGATCAGCCATTTGTGTTCTCACATACAGCTTCTCGTGTGAAAACAGCTTAAATGTTTCATAACTCATTCAGTAACACTTTAATAAACACATATATATAATACCTTAACATGACTTCTACTCACTGTATTAACCCTGCTAATCAACTACTACAATTCTGTGTATCTGGCTTGAAAGATGTGTGCGATTGAATCTCAGGAGTGGACTTTTGAAAGTGTGCATTGGGTATTTTGTTAGATTTCAAGCTCTTGGGTCCCAAACTCTCTGCTGTCAACTTATACACAAACAATAGTTAAAACCTTCAGATAAAAGAAACATCAAAATTATCTGAAGTTTAGGAAACACTTTGTCTTTTGTACATCTCCCTTTGAGCATTTATGCCTTTGAAGAGCTTTGGTCATAAACAGAAGCAAACATTTAAGGATGCTTTAGATGGTTCCGTTGAATGGATTGAACTGTACACTGCCCTCTCAAGAGCCGCTCTGATTGCCTGTAAGGTTGGATGAGTATAAAATAGAATATATTCCAAACTTTTGAGCCCCTTTCTTGCTGTCAGTGAGCCTTACTTACCGAGGGCTTTCCAATGAAAGGCATGCTTTCTCCCCTGTGCTGTCCCTTAAGAATACTTACCTGGGTGTTAATTAATAATCAAAGACTGCAGGGGGATTTTTGCTCCTTGAAGCCACCTCACAAGTTTAGAATCAGTGTAGTACTGAATGCATAATGAAGGGCGTATGAGGGTCTGACGGTTTCAGGGGCCTAAGCATCATTTGCTGCCTCATTTACTTTCCTGTCTCTCCCAGAGCTATTGTCTGATTCAATCTTTGAAAAACCTAAATTGAGATATATATACCTCTCGGTTTGATCCACACGATGTGACTTCTGTGTCTTTGTTATTGCAGTGGAGCATGCTAGAGATGAATGGCTCTTTTCCAGACTCTTTTATTGTTGTGTGTAGGATCTGAGTCCCAGATAAATGTGGAAAGGCTGATGAACTCAGTGATAGGTTTCTTTTGGAATGTGGGCTGCTTCAGTTTGGAGGCGTGTACCAATTTAAGTGTGAGCTGTAAAGAATGGCTCTCCCTTTTTTGGACGAAATATAAACTCTATTGCCGTTGAATAGAAACTATTACATTCCCCTTATTACTTAATTGTTTTGTTGAATACGGAATAATTTTAGATGGATAGATAGATCGAATTGGAGGGATGAAACCCTCTTTAATGGTCAGACATTTAGAATACTCATTACAATGTAACTACAAAATAAGGAAAATATACCTATGATACATTACAGTGTGCAATGCTAGTGCCTTTTTCAAAATTTCGAAATTATGTTTAAATGCAAGAAGGTGCTAGGTTGCAGCTGCACCCAGAGTATTATAGATTTTTCGTCTTTATACTCATTTATTCTATTATTTGTGAAGTGTTTTTCAACTATTAATTTCTGTTTACCAAGGATACTTTTTGTTTCAAAAGTAATGTAAGATAACTTGGTGTGATCTTGTTTAATTTCAACAAATGACTAACTCTTTGGGTCTACCATTTGTTTGTATGCCTCAGAGTGAAAGAAAAGCATAAAGGTTAATATACTTAGCTTAGGTAAGAAGGTTGGTTTATTAATAACAATAAAATGCTACATGGTACTATGGAAACAGACTTATGGAAAAACCACACCACAGAATGTGACTTGAATGTCATCAGTAGTATTATTCATCCCGCTTCAATCTCATTAGTATGCATAGAAAGTGACAGGTGCTGTGACAGGTCACACCTCTACCTACTTATGCTAATGAGCTAAGTCCCGCCTCCCCTTTGTTCGAGGTGTGAGATCTCAAGTAGGTGTGAGATCTCAAGTAGGTGTGAGATCCGTCGATAGGAGGGGGTTGATGTGTATTCACAGGTGTGAAAAGCCCCCACTGTTGCGCCTTATGGTGTATCATAAAAAATGTTCCAATCACATTAGTATGCATAAAAAGTGACAGGTGGGCCCGCCCCCAAGTCTATTAAAACAAAATGCCGCTTCCATCACATTAGTATGCATAAAAGTGACAGAAGGGCCCGCCCCAATTATGTGATGTCAGAAGACCGAAGGGGTGGAGTGAGATAAAAAAAAAAGAACCCTGTGCAGATAAAAAGCCAGTCATTTCCAATCATCAAGTCATCTTTCCAAAAAGAAAAAATGGCCAAGAGACGCCTCGATATGGGTTTAATCAGCGAGACGCCTGTGACAACTTACCGCCATCCGTCCGGAGCGCCAATCA
>NW_011358032.1:0-2269 GCF_000735185.1 Notothenia coriiceps | reverse complement strand
AACCCCTGAGCTTCCTCTCTGTAGAAACCCCTGAGCTTCCTCTCTGTAGAAACCCCTGAGCTTCCTCTCTGCAGAAACCCCTGAGCTTCCTCTCTGCAGAAACACCTGAGCGCTCGTCATGAAACGCCTTGATGTCGCTTTGAGATGTTTGCCTTTGCTTCAGATTAGTTTAACGTTGTCCTCCTGATGTCACAAAGCTCTGTGTTTATACGACTTTATCAAGAACTCATTTCAGGGAGATTTGAGGATTTCTCGATTCACCGAAGTACTGTATTTAACACACAAGACTATTAATGCTAATGCATCAAATTACCCAGAAATCCTTTCCCCAAACCCACTTTATTCGGAAACTCCACGTGTACGACGGCCCTTTTCTTCCCCGATGGCCTGTTTGTCCGATGGCCCGTTATCCCCCAAAACAAACGGCTCTGGAAAAACCCTCGAATGCAACAAACTGAAGCACATTTGGATCATTATTCTGCAAAATGACATTTTTCAGGCCTGAGAAACGAACTGTTGGTGTATTGGGATTTTTTAATAATGGGCCATCACAACAATGGGCCATCACAAAAATGAAATTAACTTTTTAAAGTTAGCAATGACTGCTAACTGTTGCTAACAGGTTTAGCCAGGGTTAGCTTCCTGTTAGCTTATTTTCCCCAGCCGTACGATGTAGCTAAAAACTAAGCATACGACAGATAAAGTTAATAAAAAGCACATCAACATTTCCAAAACTATATTCTGCGTCTTTGTATATTTAGAGCTGGGTAGCTGCTTGTGAATTAAGCTAATGTAGCATTAGTTCAGCATCTAAAGGTGGGTATAAATACACACTGAATATAATCTTACTTTTACACATAATGATTAGAATAACTATGTGTACTATCCCACTAAAGCAGGAGAGGCAGCACTACATGTAAATACTCTTTATATAAAAGTACTCTTATTGTTTTGATATTTATGTTAATTTGTGGTCCATATGTTTAGCATATCTTTGTTCCAGATGCTTCATATCCAGGATGTGTTTCTCTGGGTCAACACGTGGAAACCATCTAAAAGTCAGCCGATGTGTCACAACATCTCCTCAATGGCTGTTTGCAGTTGTTTTACTAATGTCTTCCCGTGTTATTTCTTCTGTCTCGTCCTTCCTGAAGTCCTGAAAGACTTGATTTTATCATGAGATTATTCAGACGTCGGAACAAGACTTTAGAAAGGGACCTCAGGAGCTTGATCTGAAACTGTGTGTAACTTGTAGGTCAGAAGCCATGCGGACAAACGCCAACACGTTTGACTCTTTTTGTAAAAAGAAAACGGTCAAACCTAGAGTACGGAAAGCAGAGAGGGACATTTCCTAAACTTTCTTAAACAAGAAACACAACAAGTCCCTTCATCTCCTGGAGGATTATAAGGAACGTGCGGATGTGTCAGCTGGATTTAAAGCTGGTTTCAGTGTCGATCGTTCGTCTGGGATAAATTCAGCGCTGATGCAAAAGTGAAAACATTTTGACGCTGTTTTCTTGGAGATTTCTTTCTTTGTTTGTTTTTTAAGAAGACATTGAAAATGAAAACGCCCGACCCCTGATGAACCTTTCCCCCATCATGCATCACTGCTTCATTATGCAACTTCTTTTATTGTCTCTGGAGACTCATTTTGAATTCAGAGGACGACGGGGAAAATATTTTTGAGGTACATTTCTGATTGTTTTAAAACCCTGACTCCTGGTTCTCGTGTCGCTGTTCTTTATGTCGTACGTTTGTTTTAATATTTCCACGAGAGGTTGTCTTACGTTCCGGATATTTTTCTAAAGCGTGCATGCGTTCAGAGGGAAGACGTGATTATTATTATTTAGGATTTGTTACGGCTTGTGTTATGTTGATGAAAATATGGATTATTGAGGATAACATCTTCCATGGTTTTAGTGACTAGAATAAATGACTGTCCAATAAAGTCACTGCGTCTCTTTTTATTCTCCAAGGGTTATAAAAGATTGATAGGAAAAGTGTGTCTGTAGCATTTAACACTAAGTTAACTTAACTTCAGGATTCTCTGAACCAAACTCACGTTACGATAAATTAAGAATCGGACGATCTGATTTCACGAAACCAAGCTGTGTGTTTATGATCCAGCATGTAAAGTGATCTGCAGCAGAGAAACTATATATACTCTGTGTGTGTGTGTGCGCGTGTGTGTGTGTGTGTGCGTGCGTGCGTGCGTGCGTGCGTGTGTGCAGCAGCTGCAGAGACTACAGGGATGTGTGTGTTAGATATT
>NW_011358031.1:0-6070 GCF_000735185.1 Notothenia coriiceps | reverse complement strand
GAGAGGACATAAAGAATCAGAAGGTGAGAATAAAGGAAACTTCCTCTCTATTATGGAACTACTAGCCAAACACAATCCCATAGTCAGAAAAAAAAAAGTCAAATAAATGCGACATACCTTGGGCATTCCACGCAAATGAAATAATTGATTGCCTGGCTGAAATGGTCCGCAGCTCAATTATAAATGAAGTCACACAAAGCATTTTTGCAAGAAGGAACAGATGTCCATGTGTAATTCGGTATTATTACAATGGGTCAGTATGTGAAAGCTTTCTCGCATTTGAAGCAGCACAGCGCCTGGATGCTGCAGCACTTTCACAGAAAATTGTACAAATATTGCAAAAGCATGGTCTTGACTACAGAAACCACCTAGTAGGGCAAGCTTATGATGGAGCCTCAGTGATGAGTGGAAAGAACAAAGGTGTGCAAGCACGTATTAAATCAGAGGCCCTATTAGCATTTTATGTTCACTGCAATGCACATTGCTTGAACTTAGTTTTAGTGACAGTGTAAAATGCATCCCTGAAGCATATTGCTTCTTCTCTCTTTTGCAAAAACTGTATGTATTTGTGTCAGGTTCATATGTGCACCAAAGATGGATTGAGGTACAGATGGAGATGTTAACAAGTAACCAGGAAATGCATTGGCTTCAAGGTAAAATGGTGTTGTGGCCAAATGGCGGTACTGTCATTTTCATATTTAAGTTGATATGATGGGTTCTGTGGCCAAACGGCGGTACTATAACTTCCATACAGGGTCGTGACGTCACTCATTAGCATTAGCTTAGCATTTAGCATCAAAATTAGCATTCGTTTTTTTGTGAGTATTTTCGTTAGTATTAGCATTGTTGTGTCTTTGTGTGTATTCTTTTACTCAAAAATAGCTTATTTAGCATTTTATATTTTAGTATTTAAACATAATTATATATTTTATGTATTTTTGATCCAAGACTATTGTTGTACATTTGTGTAGGCATTATTGTTGATATTTATCAATAGTTATGGTCCTGGCCTTTAGTATTCGTAAGAGAGAAGGGTAAGAACCATCAGTAGTGGTTTTGGTCTTATGTCAGCCGACAGTAAGGACCCAGGACTTTTTCATTATCGGTTCCCCCAAATTCTCTTATTTTTATTTAGAAATTGTAGGAACACATATTTTTTCTTTTCTTCAACATATACATTTAAACATTTGTCAAAAGTTGTGAATAGATGGTAGACAAAAAGCTTTTACTCGAAGGGTTATATGAATGATTTACAACATTCTTTGGGGGGGAACAAACGCCCTTGGAGTAACTGCTGGGTTACTCATTTTTTTGGGTATGTTCAGAGGTGTCCAAGGCCTAAGGAGGACCTCCAGTGGTCCCAAATATTTATGGCAGTACGCGAAGTCCAGTGGATGTGGTCCCTATCAGTGTTGAAATCTTCTCCCCTGAGCATTTTTACATGGCCTGAGGTTTATTGGATAAACTCGTTCAGATTCCTAATGTTTCTGATTGTTCTAGGTCGTAATTTCGTTGAATGGTTTATGCTGGGGACGTAGATCGCAGCATTGGGAAATGTGTCCCTGGCCGAAGATAGAAGTTTGTTGAGGTTGTTCCCCAGGATGATCGCGGTACCATTGTCCCTGTCATTAAGACCGAAGCAGAGGAGAACCTTTTTTGCATCTGGCGATGTAAGGGTCTTGTACTTTACTATGTTAATTGCATGAGATAGTTTAGCCCCTGGGTAGCAGTCCACCTGGATCCTATTATCATTGATTGGTGGGAGGCGGGAGATGTTCGAGTTGCCCATGATGATGATCTCTTGGCTAGGAGTCAGGGACCAATTCTCCCCTTTGTTGCCTTGATGATGGTGGTGTGTGAACAAATTTTGTGGGGTAGTAGGTTGGAGATCAACGTCCTCTAGTGTGAGTTGTCTGGGGCACCCTGGTTTCGGTTCCGGGCCGTTTGATTTAATGGGTATGGTTTGTTTTTGGGTTCTGTTATTCGGATTGGGAAGGGTTGGAGCCAGGGGAACGGTGGAAGATTGGGCAGGGCTTTGAGAGCCTTTGGTTGGGATAATTTGAGGTTGGGGGGTCGGAATGGTGTTTTGAGGGAGTTTACAAATAGAGAATTTGATACCCATAAGGTCAAGATCCTCAGCTGTTTTGAGGAAGACTGGGTCCTGGATCCTTGGATATTTGGACCTTGCCCATTTTGAAGCCACCTCCCAGGCTTGTTGTTCCTCCACCCGAGTTAGTGACTTAAGTTTGCTCAGTAGAGCTACGATGTTTTGATTGTGGTGTTCGTCCGTTATTTGGAACCCCGTGTGAAGCCAATTGTTGGCATTTCCCTGTAGGAGGTGTGAAGTTTCCATCGTTGGGATACATGGTGTGAACGCACTTGCAAACTGATTTTTGGTTTGTATAAGGTATCTAGGGGTGGGTGTAGAACTCCGGATATTGTCCCTGACGTTTTGCTGGTGATAATGTGATCGCAGGGGCCCAAAGATGGTCCTCGTGAGCACTTGGAAGTCTGAAAGTTCCCTGTGGGTCATATTGATCATGGAAGTGTCTGTAAAAGAAAAATAGAGATAGATAATTGTAACTGAATATAATCATAGGGGAAGAGTCAGAACGAAAATATATATGGGATTCAGTGGAGAGCAATGAAGGGTTAGGGTTAGGTGTTATGTAGGATTGGGGTTTTGGATTCTGGTTTGAGAATAGGTGCACGGGCCAAAGGGTCTGTCTGTCTGTCTGTCTGTCTGTCTGTCTGTCTGTGTGTGTGTCTGTCTGTCTGTGTGTGTGTGTGGACATAAGGTCAAATATGAGCTTCTATGATGTGGTGGTGTCTGTCCTACTCCATAATAACAATTTTTGAGCCTTTGTCTGCCGGTTTGATAACTATGAGTGGCTTTTTATTGAGTTGGGTTAGGGCACTGTCTGGTGACTGTCTGGTTCCGATGGTTTGGCTCGTGTTGGAGATGGAGCTGTAGGGTAGTGTGCTGACTATCAAGCAGCTCATCCAACCAGGACACGCTATGGCCAACCGAGCAGCCCGCGGCTCCCTCCCCTGGGAGACCCAAGACCGGCTCCAGAAAAAATCCTTTTTCAGGAAAAAAAAAAAAGGCTGACTATAGCATCCTGAAATGTTTGTTGCTATGGTGTGCTTGTCCAGTTAGCTGTGGGCCAGTTAGAAAAGTGTGTGTTTAATGTTTAAAATCACGAATCTAAAAGCATAGATAAAAGATAAATTGTTTAAAATTGTTTTGATAAATACCAGAGTAGGTCTGTAGCGGAGGGACATACATTCCTGACGTTTCGCAAACAGTGTTGCTTCTTCAGAGGATTAAAGTAGGATGGTTGTGGGTGTCTCCTTTTTAGAGTTCCAGGCGGTGGTTTCGGCAAGGTCCCAACAGTTTAAAGGAAGTGTCTGTTTTGTAGAGGACAGATAGAGAGCTTCCATATGGGGCAGAGCCCAACACAACAGTTACAGGTTTAAAACTTTAACACAAATTGAAAGAGGTTTTAAAAGGCTTGCATTTAAAGGGTTAGGGTTAGGTGTATGTAGGAAGGGAGGGAGGGAGGTGTGACGAAGGGAAGAAAGGATCACATTTCAAAAGGATGTAGGGAAGGAGGGATGAGTGGTCGAAGGGATGAAAAAAGGGAAGGATGAAGGGATCTAGGGAGGAGGATGAAATATACAAAGGTAAGTTGGGAGGGACGAACGGATGAAGGGAGATACTGATGTCGGGAGGGAGGTGGGTATAGGGAGTGAGGGACGAAGGGATCACATTTCAAAGGGATGAGTGGTGGAAGGGATGAAAAAAGGGCGGGATGAAATATATATAAAGATATGTTGGGAGGTAGGGATGGAGGGTTTCAAGTGTTAAAGGGATGAAGGAAGGGAGGAATGAAGGGGATGTAGGGAGGGAAGGATCTAATATATTGAAGGGATGTAGGGAATGAGGGATGAAAGGAAGTGGTAGGTTGAGATCGACTACTTTTACTAAAAGTAGTCGATCTCAACCTTAATTGAAAGTGAGGTTTCTGTATTCCATACATGTCCCTCTCTATCTTGGCCTGACACCACACGCCTCTCAATCGTTCTTCCTCTCATCGCAGCCTCCACCATCCATTTATCTCTCTGCCCGGCTATCCTTTACAAGGCCAGGTCGATTTAATATGATGGACAGCGGAGACGGAGAGAGCGTTCCTCTGACAGCCGTAACACTCTGCCTCCAATTGACCTGGTCCTCTGCAGCCACAGTTAGCTGCTTTATATACAGCTGAGCTCATAAATCTGCTGCACCAGGGAACAGACAAACACAGGGGAGGGGGATGCAGGACATATCATTTTCTCACACTTGGATGAGCTCCATGTCTGTGCAAATGAATGAGAGATGTAGATACACAGTGTATTCTAAAGGTTCTCCAAGCTAATGGAGATACACTGAGGAAAAGTGGACATTTGCAAGATGAATATTTACATTATGGGCGGGTTCATTATATGATGTTGTCAAAGTAAATAGATAAGAGCACTTTCATCCTCCAAGAGAATCTGCAGGATGAAGGCATCCATTTCCACTGATATCCTGCGTACAAGCAGACAAACAATTGAAAGCAGTCTTTTTCATTATGCAGCCAAAACTCGGTTCAAGATGCCTGAACAGATTTTCCACCACTCCTTCTACAGATTTCATGAGCACCGAAAATATTAATTTGGCACAAGAAATCACAAACAAATAAAGCAATGTGTTATCTCGAGACATTTTCCATGATTATGATCACAAGAAATTGGTTTGTTGTTTCAGAGCCACATACTTTAATCCGACTTTTGAAACGGTATTATAAACACTTAGGAAGATTTAAAATGCAGTTGAATGTAGAAGAGAATACTTAGTAAATGGCTCCATTGGAAATCGTGTCGAGTTTAATTTTTTTCCTTTTTACTAACCATCTTTTTTTATTGTGTTTTTACCTACCTATCATATGCCATCTTTTTGCAACCTTAAACACACAAGTCAAAGCAGAGAGACAGTGGGTGTTTCTCAATGTCGATGAGGCACGTGCACACATTGACATCAAAGTGGGCTTGAGCCCCTGCCCTTTTTCTTCCTCCAGAGAAAGTGCCCTTTTTTCCCCCTTCTTAATAAATGAATATATATCTACTGCTTTTTGCGCACAGTTTCCCTTTCCAAAAATATATTGATTGAATACAAAATAAAAACATCAGGTCGGGAGATTAGAGTGTGAAGTTCTGTAGCTCGCTCTCCCTCCCTCTCCGTCTCGCGCACAGCGGTGCGGACAGTCATCGGCAGTCACTTCAGACAGACAGGTAGCAGCACCTCCCACTTTACAGTCCCATGTTATCCCGGCTTTTCTTGGCTTATTTTGAAGGTGAGTGGTGATGAACAAATTACTAAACTGCCAGTGCCTCGAGTTTATAGCTAATTTGCTAAAAGACAATGATAGTTAACTAAGGTAGGCTACTAGCTAATGGATAAGTTAGCTCAAGGTTTAGCTAAGGTAATTTATCATGGGCATACAGGCGAATGTACTGTATAGGGGAGACACTTAAGGTGAATACAGTCAAATGTGTATCTAATAACGTCATCACAATCGCCACATTGATATGCAAATTAGGCGTTAACTAGGCTTAATTAAAATGCGCTAATTTGCATGCAGTTACCAAGGCATTGCAGGTGAAAAGGATAAAACAAAAACAAAACATCACCTCACAACTTCCCCAGATAGTTACTTACGTCAAGTCAGTATTTTCCCCTGAAATGTTATGTTTAAATATGCAGATGAATTCAGACATGGTAGTAAAACGAACACCATTTATATGTGTTTCTTGGAAGTTTTATTTCCATTAGAGTGAAAGATAACATGGAAGCAAAATAGACCAAAATAACAAGTACATGAAAAAACGATCTTTTTGCCTGCAATGTCCTTAAACAGTAACTTCATCATGTTGATTGTTGGCTGCTCATTTAATCAGTGGCGGCTGGTGGAAAATATTTTTGGTGGGGCTATGGAAATGGGGACAAAACCATACTAGGGCATTTAAAATCAGGAGACTAAATACA
>NW_011358030.1:0-4761 GCF_000735185.1 Notothenia coriiceps | reverse complement strand
AGGAAAGGCAAGTGTGGCGTGAGTGTGTGAGATATGGGTTAATTGCGTGACTCTCACGCTCAATGCGTGAGTGTTGGCAGCCCTGGGTTAACACCAACATATATTTCTGTTTGCAGTCTCTGCTTCTGAATAAACTTGTTTGAATGGGTGAATGCTGACTCGTATTGGTACTATAAATGTGCATCGAGAGGTTACAAAGATTGGAAAAGCACTATACAAATTAAGTCCATTTACCATGTATATATATATACACCGTCATTTACGCTAAATACTTTTATTTGTTTTCTATTTAACCCTCTTATTGTCTTCTTTACCCCCCTTACTTTGGTGTTCGCGGACCAGTCCTGTTTTAACTGCTATTACATTAACACAAAAACCATTAATCATCATCATCAATCATTAATGTGTGTGTGTGTGTGTGTGTGTGTGTGTGTGTGTGTGTGTGTGTGTGTGTGTGTGTGTGTGTGTGTGTGTGTGTGTGTGTGTGTGTGTGTGTTTTATCTGATCCGGATGGTTACTAATTCCTTTTCTTTATGGCGGTCATTTTTGATGGTCAAATCATCCAAAGTTCAATGAAAGTGGTGATCAGCAATTTGATATGTTCAAATGTCTACTGTGAAGGATATCATAAAGCCTTAATGCAATCGAATGTAAAACAATTGATGAAATTAGTAAATCGGTCAGATTTGACCCAAACACAACAGGAGGGTTAATCACATAGCAATGCATTCAGTATACACTGCAATGTAACTTTTATTCTTGTATTTTATAACTTTATTATACATTTTTTTCCTGATTTCTATTATCTTGGCTTTTGTATGGATGTTTTTCAATGTGTTTCAGTATCTAATGTTTTGGTTAATGTGCTTTGTAAGGCACCTTGCAGCAGGGAGCCATAGGGATCCGGTCTCCATTCGCCAGCGTCAACGTTTTGTTGTCGTCCAGAACGGAGTTCAGGTTCTCGATCCAGATGGCGTCCACCGGACCGTCCAGCACGATCCAGACATATTCACCCTGACACACACACATCATCATTTTTATATCAATACCCAGTGTTCAATTTCTTGAAGTAAAAACTATGCACTGACGAGTAACGCACCTACCTGATTAACTTAAAATCAGGATCAAAAAGATTGTGTTATACTGTATATAATAGAGCTATTTGGGAGACCAATGTGTTCATATAGGTTTTCTTATTAAACTATTCCTCTTACTGTGATTTAAACAAAAAAAGTCTGAAAACGCTATTACACTTTAACTTGATGACAAAGAAAGATAGAAACATCCCCGTGCTCAGAGTGAATAGTGAAGTTCTGTTAACCGTTCCCTCATGAATCCGTGCTGTGATATCCCGCCCACCTTCTTGGCCTTCAGGGTCTTCCTCCACAGGGTGGAGAAGATGCCGTCGGTCCAGTCGTTGGTGGTGACGTCCAGCATGCCGAACATCTGCGCGGCCGTGATGGCTTTAGGGTTCATCCTGACCTCTCGGTGGGGGGAGCCGCACTCGCTCATGGCCCTCATCAGAGTGTGGATGCAGGACGTCTTCCCCGCCCCGCTGGGACCCAACGCCATCATCCCTGCAGGGATACGACAGTTACAGGTCAAAACAGACGCATGGTGCGCATCTCAGTAGGTTTTTTCTCACTGTTATTACATTTTATTTAGGTCGGCAAAATAACAGAGGATTTATTATTTCTTCAACTGAATTTGTATAACTGGCTTCATTGACAGCGCTCACACCATCGGGTAGGGAAGGAAACTGTATAACTCTATTTAACTGGTGCTTCATTTTATAATTTACAAAGTCATTCCAAAATCTTAATCTGGCCCCATTTGTTTAATAAAATAGAGTCAAAGTTATTTGAGTAAATTAAGAATTTTGCATTACATGCGTTACATTTGAATTTATCTAGCAGAGAACTAAATAATACAAAGTTATACACTTTAATATTTTAAGAGTTTTTGGTGGTATTTCTTTTTTTAATATTACATCATAAATGAATGTGAATGCTTTTTGAACAGCTGTTGGTGATGCACACCTTTTTTCACAGATCTGATTTACAGTATTTAACAAACAATACAATACAATTACAGTACATGCTGAATCATTCTAAATGTATGTACTTAAGAAGATGGATCCTCAAAGTCACCGGCCAATAAATCATTCTCACATGTACTTCCAACATTGACTCAAAAATAAAGAAGTCTCTTCCCAGCTGTAGTAGTACACGTCCGCAAATACAGAGTAATGTATAGACATATGGTTCAATCTGTATGTCTAAAACAATGATGCAGGGCAGGCTAGATTGCCCCATGAAAAGCGTGGCCAAAGCAGTCGCTAAATACCAGAGGTGGGGACTCGAGTCACATGACTTGACTCGAGTCGCATATTTTTTGACTTGAGACTTGCTTGACTAACATTGATAAAAGACTTGACTTGGACTTGGTATTCATGACTTGAGACTTGACTTAAGCTTGAGATAGATGACTTGAAAGGACTTGACTGTTTAAAATTAAATGTTTGCGTTTGTTTTTGTATTGAGATATTACATTTAGTTTTTTCGAAACGTGATTGGGTGATTATAGCGCCATGCGAGCAAACCTGGCAACCCACTAGACGGCAGGAGTGTCAGTTAACATGGCAGCGGCTAGCTTTACTCCAAAAATAGTCACGTTTGGATTCAAGGATTATGTTGTCGATGACGCTAATAAGAAGAGAACAGCGGTATGCAGGGTCTGCAGCATAAAGATCAGTGACACGACCACCACAACATCCAACTTCATTCGTCACTACAAAAAACCACAGAGAAAGGTGCGTGAATGTGTTGTGTTAGCTAGAAAGCTAACGTTAAGTTTAAGCTACGTTAGACTTGGTTTCAAATCGATTAAGCAAAGAGAAGACAAAACGGTAAATGAACACTAGAACCGCCAAGGGATTCATTTTGACTAACCCTGATACTGACGGGCTGTCAGGAGAGAGAGAGAGGAAAAGAGATGCCTCGTTTATTTCCCCTGTGTTATTATCAGAAGTTACTGTAAACTTTTGAATAATGTAGTTCATCTACTTTTAGTAGTTTGTTTAAATGTTTTAATTATGTTGTTTTTGTTTGTAGAAGTGCATCATTCTTTGATTTATTGTAAAATGAATCTGTTTGATCTGTTATGATGATAAACTGAAGCCATTTCTAAATTAACCCAATTAAGTGAGTTTTAAATCTACTTAGTTTATAAGGAAATGATGAAGAGGAACAAATGAAATGATTGAAATGATATCTCTGTAGGAGCTGACGCTGTTGGCGGTTCTAGTGTTAACAGACATTTTAATTAAATATGTGTAATGGAAAATGCCATATATGATTTTCTTACCTGGAGTTCTGCCTTTTTGAACAGACTTCTTGAGTCCTAGCTATTGTCTACAGTTCTAGGGTTAATATGAATCTAATATGATCGTCATCGGTCTAAATTAGATTTCAAATGATGAACTGTGTATGTAATGAAGATCATAGTGTGGGTTGAATCCATTTTCATAACCACTGTCTTTTAACTGATTTAAATGCGGAAACTGGGCTCATTCATCAGAGTGTCGTATGACTTGACTTGCTTGACTCTCACCACAGTGACTTGGGACTTGCTTGTAGGTCAAGACTTGAGACTTGCACATGTAGGACTTACTCCCACCTCTGGCCAAATGTCTCGAGCACTTCCTCTCTCTAGGGTTATTTTAATTCACAGGCTGCAGTTTGGTTTGCTGCTGACTAACATAAACTTATATGGTGATGTTACTAAAGACTGAAGGCAATACGAGGAACTCAAAGGGAAGAGTTTCACGGCCAAACCTCAGTGTTTTAACACTTTTAAACGCCTTGTACCTTCTCTCTTTCAAATTTGATGATGTTTGAAACTGGTTCCTCTCAAAGTAATACTATAGCTTCATTAAAATAAACTTTATTAAAAAAAATGCAAAAAGGGGGTCTGGCATTATGAAAACTTAAATTGAAAAAGAAACGTTATTATTATATTATTCATATATATTCCATTGATATTTTAATGGAGTGTATAAAACAACATCAAGCAGAACTTGGTTGGATAAAATTCAGATCTGAATTTGGCTTTTTTTTTTTAACTATTGGATGGATGGCATTTCATAACTTGGACCTGGCATTCATGGTTCTTTGGAGTGGGCCAAAAATAATCTGACTTTAAGAATACAACTAATATCCTCTCACCTGAACAGACCACACCAGCATCCTCAGAGTGTCCACAGGTCCAAGTACCAAATAATCCAAATAATCCATAATCCAAATCCTGGATGGGTACACTCAGTCACAGAACTTTCACTTCCTGAACAGCTGACATCATCAAGCCAGATTGGTCCGCTCCCCTCACCATAGTGGGCTGAGTGAGGGGCGCTCAGTGCTGAACCACAGCCCAACTGTCTGCAGACGACCTGAGCATCGTTTAGATCCCAGTGATCATCACACACTGTTCCCCAGGTGCTGCTGTGGAAGATCTCAACTCTTCCAGAGCAGCGAGTGGACCCAGAGCCAGCCAATCTGATCTGACCGTCTATAGGACACAAAAAACTGGGTCAATATTAAAGTAGTTTCCTGTACACTGAAGACCAAAAGGATGTATGCATCAGACCATAAAGTTGACTGACCTACAGCAACTGAAGAGGTCAAGAGAAAAGAGACTATAAAGAGAAGAGAAGAAACAGATTACTTTCAGCAGGATAGAAAGTGCAGAAACCAAAGTTATACT
>NW_011358029.1:0-3550 GCF_000735185.1 Notothenia coriiceps | reverse complement strand
AGTATTTATACACTCTGGTACTTTTACTTTTACTCAAGTACAAGATCTGGATACTTCTGCTTTTACTCAAGTACAACATCTGAGTACTTCTACTTTTATTCAAGTTCAAGATCTGAGTACTTCTACTTTTACTCAAGTACAAGATCTGAGTACTTCTACTTTTACTCAAGTACAAGATCTGAGTACTTCTCCCACCTCTGACACTGCGCTTAGCTAAATCGGACACCATTCTTTTAATCTTTTACATTCACGGAGCAGTCCTCAACACTTAACAGGCTTTGATCTCACAACAAAAGTAAGAGAGCCTGAAATTCGCCTTAAACATTTTTTTTAAACCTGCCATAACTCCCAAACCCTACACTCTTAGGACATCAGTTTTCATGAAAAACATAGGGAAACCTCTCTTAGGTTGAAAAATCTAAATAAAAAAAAATCAACAAAATGCCCCTTGAGGGCACGAAAAGACAGACTTTTCAACATGTCTCCATTAAGGCCCATTGTAAATTCAGCCTCATCTTTACTCAGAGCACCAGCCTTACACCTTCAGATAAACTGCCAAAAGAGCCACATTATTGACCCGAAAGTACACAAAAAGCAAGTTTTCTAACAGTCAGTGCAATGCATTTGAGCTTTAACAATTTGAATCCAAATAATTGCACTTTTCAGCATTTTTCCTCTAAGTTCTGCAACACACTTAGGCCTACTTGGTGCATGTAGCTAAATACAGCTACAGACACCATTCAGCTATTAAAATATTCAGCTTTTTCTGCCTCTTCAGCCAAGTTCAGCAACAAATGTTCTCGGCTTACAGCATTCGCATGCATTTTCAGCAGGAAATGCATTTTCAAGTTAATATTCCATTCCTTACACACTTAATGTATATATAACGTCCTGCTTTTTATATTCTTAACGTAAATTTGTATTTCAACCTGTATATTTTCTACTTTTTTAATGCTATTTTATTTCTATTTGAGATGTTTACATTTTGGATTGTTTATTTATAGTCTTTTAATTTCTCTAATGTACAATGCCTTGTCTTTTTATGCTGCTGCAACGCAAACATTTCCCAAATTGGGATCAATAAAGTAATTCTTATCTTCTTATCTTATCTTAAACATCCGGAACTTCAATCAAACAACATGTTTTTTTAGAGTTGATCTTTCTACTAAAATAAATGTATTAGTTAACTTCAGGCCTTAAACACTTCTCTCATCGTCCTTTAAACTTCTCTAAAGTCTAGACACACCCTCTGTTTCCTTTCCATTCATCCACTCTCTCTCCTACCTCATCCTTTCCCCATCCCTTTATCCTTCCCTTCCTTCACACTTCAAGCCTTTCTGTTAAATCGTATGCAAAACTCTCCAATGGATGATTCTTGATACTGGGGCCTGTAATCACATCTGGACGGAACCCCCCCTGACTTCAGAATGCATCCTTTTCCCGCCTTTACCCATTCCATTCTTTCCCCACAATCCTATATACCTCCAGAAGATATGATAATGGATATACAAACATGAAGTTCTTGTCTGAATCCGGGAAGGGACAGGTATACTCTCGTGTCCTTCATCAAAGCCTGGATTAACTGAAATAAAAACAGTGTCACTTGTTATGTATATTGATTAATATAAAGTTTGTAAATGATAATGATAATAGATGGATGTGGACATTAGTCAACACGAGTGTAGCAGCAGCAGCAGCAGCAGCAGTCGGAGGTCATTCATGAGTTTACTGTCATTGTGCTCCCCCCCTGAGTGAGAAACCAGGCTCTCACTATGTGACTGAGCTGTGTGAGAGACATCCAACCCCTCCCTCAATCTCAGGATACACACTCCGTATTGCAGGTCGAAGGCATCACTGAAACACACAGAAAAGCTTTATTACAAAAAATATGATTCATTGTTCAGAGGTACACACACACACACACACACACACACACACACACACACACACACACACACACACACACACACACACACAAGCATTATGGCAAGCCGTTTGAGTATTTATTCCATATTCTTGATATCAGATGGCAGCGTACATAAGTTAGCTATTTGTTGACCACTTATTAGACATTTGGTCACATTAGATTGGCACTCTGTTTTACTTGTTGTTGTTGTTGTTCTACAAGTCACTCTTTTACAGCAACAAGTGGCACTTTTGTCTGACTAGTTCCTACATAAGCCGCCAGGAGCTGCACTAGTAGCACCAAAGTCCCAACTAGTCAGCTTTTTGATGAACTCGTGGCCCTCCGGACCTCTGGAGTGAGTGACACTAACAGTCAAGTTAACTAGCGAGCTGTAAAAGCTCTGACATGTCAACTAGTAAAAAATGAAGCAGAAAATAAGCAGACACGTTAACTATTGGCATACATTATTTGCACTAGTTGACTAGATAGATCCAAAATCACTGATGAATCATTGGATAATGCTTGTTAACTAATTAACATTTTGGCCTAAGCTAGCTGACTACTTCAAGAAAGTGTGAAAAACTTGTCAACAAGTAAAGTCAAAAGGCACTCCTACTAGTTAACTAATGAGCATATTGGCTTACACTAGTACAACTAGTGTTGGAACTTGCCGTGGATTAAATACCCTTACGGCCATACTAGCACACAGAAAAAGCTGAATGGATCCTCGCTGGACTCACTGCAGTATTCCTATGTAGTTGTCTGCAGCCTGAGGTGTGTCACTCTGCCAATCTTTCTTGAAGCCCATCAGCAGAACGTTGGGCTTGATACGACCCAGACCTGCCCCCTGGTGGACAGACAGCAACAAGAGAAGAAGAGATACAAAAAAGGTCTCTTTCACAAAGCATGTTCAACCTCTCAGGCCCTCTGAGAGATTAACCAGTTCTGTTTTACTAACGTCAGCAACAAATGAAAAGAAGACAATGCTACATGTTCAGACTTTATGTCTTTATGTCTTTATTAGGATCCCCATTAGCACTAGCATGAGCATTGGCTATTCTTCCTGGGGTCCTCACACACTCAAAACATACATAAACATTGTGTTTTTGTTTTTAATTGTTAACCCTGTTGTCGTGTTCATTTCTCCCCCTTTGTGCTCCCGCTCAAATTGGACCGGTCTGTTTTAACTGCTCTTAAATGAACACAAAACCCATTAATCATCACCACATTTTTATTAAACACACTGAAAATGTGTTCCAAAACTAGCATTTTGTTGAATAGTGTGTGTGTACTATGGATGAACAGAATCTAGGGCAGGAGTCAACAACCTTTTTTACGATGAGCGCTACTTTCATAAAATAAAACAAGTCGTGAGTTTTACTCCTCTTTGTTTTTGCAGTGTATATATTTAGCACATTTTAACATTATTATATGCTTACCTTTAACCTTTGTGTGCTGTTTGGGTCTGTGGGACCCGTTTGCAGTGTTTACTAAAATAACATGTGTGTAATTTAATTATTTTAACCTGCTTTATTTGGGGGTGGACCTTTTTTAAATGTTGAAGTGAAATGCATCAATCTGGTGCACTTTGAGCACAACATGAATTTATGGAAACAGCTCTCAACAATCAGATGAAAGGGAGCT
>NW_011358028.1:0-3018 GCF_000735185.1 Notothenia coriiceps | reverse complement strand
TATGTGCGACAGTCGCCATCCTGTGGTTTTCAGAGGATGAAGCACATAAAAGCAATGTATTTCTACTGGTAGTATTTTTCGTGCCTAAACCTGCTCCATCGAAATCAGTCACATTGACCCGAAGACACATTTTGAGTTATACACTGTTGGAAAGAGGATATTCCTAGCTTTCTAACGGAGGAAACATATTTTCGTTTGTATTACTGGTCTTGGGGAAGCTCGCGAGTGTTTGTGTTTGTGTATTTTTGCGTTTGTGTGTATTGTGTTAGTTTCCCGGGGAAACACTCACGAGAACACCGGCTGTTATGCCTGCTTTGACGTAAGTTACTCCGTTCTCCGCTTGTAATTATGCCGTTACAAGCTTCAAAGTTGTATTTATCATCTGAATTTGCCGAAACAAGTTTAATATTCTGAAAGCCAAGACTTTGTTTATTTGAAATCAGATGAAAACAAACTGTAACAGACCCTGCCGTGTTATCTATGATTACTATACGCCATATATTCATAATGTCAGCGGGAGGGAGGGGGGAGCATCGCTACGTAAAAGCATTAGTGCGAGGGAGAGCTGTCATCTTCCCTTTACAAGCTTCAAACATGTATTTATCGGGAGATTTTGGCAATAAAAGTTTCATATTCTGAAAAAAATTCCCTGGAAACCTCCAAAACTCTTACACAGAAAGAGGATCTCTGCACACGCTTTTTTTTATATCAGCTTTGTGTTTCAATGGTTTTGTCCTAACCTTGGAGAGCCGTATGTTTACTGCCACCCTAAAAGGACCTCAAAAATGTTAATAAAGAATTTATTGAAAAGTTAGTTGGCTGATTGTTTTATATTGGCTCAGCCAGGTGATGTTTTATATTGGCTCAGCCAGGTTATATGGGATGCCCAGTCTACTATATATGATATGGGTCACTCATTTTACAATATTAAACTTTGTTTTCTTATCTTTAATTTTTCATCCTTATGTAGAATGCTATTACGAAACACACATTTGGTTGTTTATAACATAAAGAACATCTGATTTAATGTGAGGTAGGGAAATAATCATTTGAGTATAAGTATGTGCATATAAATATGTAATTTACAACAGCTGTACGCTGCTTGAAAAGCTTGAAAATGCACCTTGAAAATGCTTGAAAAGTGCTTGAATTTGACTTTGGAAAAGGTGTAAGAACCCTGATTATAGATTTAAAAAGAATTATACTTTACAAATACAATTGGTATTATACATTTCTTATTCTACACTAACTTTTCATGTCTTAAAAACGTTTACATTATTTGTTAGTAATAAAACAACCTCTTCTTTTCAATATTTTTTTTATGAGCCACAAGCTAGCGACTCATTACCTCAAGTCATCAAAAAGATGTTGTATCGCAGCTTGACAAAATAAAAGGTTTTAGATTTAGATTATTTATAAGGACAGGAAAGAAAGATTCACAGAATCGTTTTGGAATTTTTTCTTTTTTTTTGCTTGTCTTTCTTTATTTGTCTCAATATTACACTACCTTCCGGTGTAGCCGTTGTGTCCTGGTTGCACTAAACGATACTTCCAATAGGTGCATTTACATAGGCAACAGTGCACTTGAGCAAAACGGGAAAAGCTGCATGAATACGGGCCCTTATGTAAACAGTATATATATGTTTCCTCAGAAAAAGACATCTCAGAGCATTGTTCTGGTGTGCCCCAGTGGCACTACACTTTTGAGTATAACAGAAACATTAAAATAGTTTATGGAAATATGTCATTTTCAGATCGTGGAACCTGAACATGAGCTTTCCAGTCCTCTTTTAAAGTAACATTTTAAACATCCAGCCTGCAAAAACCAAACTTTCAAACTGTCATGCACAGCTCTGAACACTGTAGTGGTTTGATATGGGTTGATGTTCTTTGCACTGAGCATCACAGCTTTACTGAGACACAAGTGTTTGTTTGAAGGCCAATCCAAACCAGCCACAGGAAATATAATATGTCCGCTTTGAGAAACTTTATTTCCACACTATTAGTAGTAATACTGACTGTAGGCCAGTGACTGTAAGGATGCACACATTTCTTCACCCTGTGATGGCCCTCTGTGACCCAACAGACCTTTAACCAGCTCTGTGTGTACGTGCTGTTTGCTGTAAGAGCTCTGCTGGCTGACCGCGACTGAACGGCCTATAAACCAATAAGCTGTCTAAGAGTTTCAAGCCCTTATATGACCCCACTAAGATCTGTCCAGACATTTGTGGTCACACTAATGCACCACATCTAGAAAGTGACTCTAATGGACATTGTGTTGGGAGGCCCAGCTAGACCTGAACACTTATCATCTCCTATAATATACGGTTTAGTGGTGACAATTAGGGATGCACCGAATATTCGGCCGCCGAAAATTATCGGCCGAAAATTGTTAAAAAGGCCCTTTCGTTCTAGCACCGAAAAAATATCACCGAATGTCAGAGAACAGGATTACGTTGGTAAGCTAACGTGTTGTTGTGATGACGTAATCAAAACGCGGCGAAAAGCACGGCACGCGACCATGCTCGCGGCTGGCTCACAGCCAACATGTCTGCCGCTTGGAGATATTTAAAAATATCAGAGAAAGAGGCGCGGATTGCGATTTGTAAAACGTGTTCAGCTGACATTTCTCGAGGGGGTGTAACTGCAAAGACTTAAACCACTTCGGGATTACTCCACCACTTGAAATCAAAACACCCGGACAAATATGCGGAGTAAGATCAAATCACAAGCACTGACAGCGAGAGACTGTTCAGCGCTGCCTCTCATGTGCTTGATGAGAAGAGGAACAGACTTATGGCTGATAAAGCAGAGAAGCTACTGTTCATTAAAAAGAACCTCCCACTTTTCCTTAATAAGTAGACAAGGCTGGCTTATCATAAGCTTATCTAGTTCTACATGTCTACTCTATACCCACTTTCCTGAACAATTTTCATTGTGAGTTATAATTCACCATCTCAGGTTATCATTAGGGGGAAATGACAGCAGCACAGTGTTCAATATATTGTACTTTCGGTA
>NW_011358027.1:0-10671 GCF_000735185.1 Notothenia coriiceps | reverse complement strand
GCTGCCGCCATCTTGCTCAGCTCAGCTCTGTGCTGAACTCTGAGAGCGGGAAAGACGGACTGCCCTCCCCTGCCCTCTGCTGGCGCGTGCTGTGCATTACAACCAATGTCGTCCCTGTCAAAACTCCGTGTCAGTGTAATAGAATGAAACGGATCTGTGATTTGGCGCACAGTCTGTGACGTCACGGTATTGAAAATCATACCGACGGTATTTCCAAATACCCTGGTATACCGTAATACCGTCATACCGCCCAAGCCTAGTTTCATCCCTGTGCGATCAAAACTCACTGTTCTGTATGATAAATAAAACAACATTGTACCTTGAAAATCAATAGCGGGTACATTTTATCCGTTGGCGGTTTTAGGTATACAGCGACCTCTGGCGGTTCTAGTGTTAATGAACTCTAATTGGAAGGATCTTTCAAGTCAAATGTATGAAATGGGAAAAAGGAGAAACAGAATACAAGTTCATATTTTTGGGACTAGAAGGCAGAGATAAGAGAGGTATACAACACAAAATATAACTACTGACCCTCTGTTTAAATATTACAACTAATAGATGATTGATTCATTTTGTGTCGGTTAACAGTTAGAACAGGTTTTTTTATGGAGAAAATAAATAAATAAAAGAACCCGAACCTTTTTGAAAAAAAGAAAAGAAAAGACAGGTCCAAAACATAAGTAAAAAGCAAAAAAACAAACCCAACAGATTGTATTTTTATAAATTATTGTTGTCTTTTTTAATTTGTGGATCGTTATTTTAGGCATTTCATTTTTACTGTATTTCATTTCGTTATCTGTTCCCCGTAGTCATTTATGTTATTAAAATGCAATGAGTGGTCACTAAAAATAATTTGAAATGTTCTAATCTTCTGCAAATATAACCTTGAGTTATACAGCGTGACAGTGTGTGTGAAATGCTGACATCCTTTGGCCTGAACTCTTTGTGTGTACTGACAGTCTGTAAGGCCTCTCTCAGAACTAAACGCCAGCCTGGGTGACGGTCTGCAGTCGGCTGGATTCCCACGCCCTGAACCCGCCTTCAGCCGCCCAAATGTTCTGGGAATTTTAATGAGCGCAAGCGCTGACAGGCTGGACAAAGAGAGCAAACAGAAATAACTGTGATCTCCGAGCAGCTTGATATTGGACTGCCTTTGAAAAGAGGAGGGACCATTAGGTGGATTCACAAAGACTGCAGTGGAAGTTTATGATGACAGAGGAAAAAGGCTGCTTTCCTCTTAACAAACCTTATAAAGCTAAAATAGTTGCCTCAAAAGGGAGTGGCTGCTCAAACGCTCTGCGCACACTAAAGCCACAGACATGAGTCAATTTCTATCAAAAGGTCAATTAAGATTTGTTTCCAAATGATTCAGCATCAACCCCAACACTTTAAAAACTGAAGGGAACAGTTTAGCAGCCTTTGTGAAGTGATTAAGCATACAACCAATGTCAACTGGATTTTTTGGGCAGATACAATTGACAATATTTCATGATAGATCAAAACCTGAAATGCATTCTTTCACTTCTCCTTCATTTGTATTCTAGCTTTAATTATTGAAAATGAGCACATCACGTTTGTTCTGGTTTAGTTTTCCACATGGTCTGTATCAGTTTGCTCAGTTGATAAGGAGATGCTGTTGTCATGCTGGTCAGCAGCTGTAGTAGCAGTATCATCCTGTCAGTGATATGAAGCAATAAAGTGTTGTTCTTCGCCAGATTTTTCTATTCAATTTCAAACTATGAAGCCTAAACTAAATATGGAATCATTTAGTTATGCTTCCTTTCCAAAGTGATGACTGCACACCAAAAGGCACCAACCATTCATCCTTAATAAGGCTTATTCAACTACAATTAGAAGATTATTCTGGTTGTGCTGCCTATAGTTAAGACTTCACATTCACAGAAGCACCTCACATTTGTATGAATTATAGGCCTACAGAATATTTAGAATATTTAGTCATGAGACAGCAACGTTTGTGGCATGACTCTTGCCCTGCTTCTGCATTAAAACCCTTTAACTGCTGCTCCCTCAAGGAAAAAGTCCTGTCTGCCTGCACTCACTGAGCCATGGAACAAAACCTCAGGCTGGTCCACAAACACAGAGCAGCTGAACAGCTCTGAGCTCTGCAAACACACTGCTTAGAAAGTGTGCGGGCTCAGGAATAAAACAAATGGTATGCTTCAGAGATCTCTAAAAATAGAAGTCAAGGGATTAGCTGGGTTAAAACAGTGAAGAATTTGTTAAAAAAATAGTTTCCCCTCATTTTGTTGACATTCAAAACAGAGTGTTTCTTGCCCAGATTAAAATGACTTCTTATCAAAGCAGTGAATTATGTTAAATACACAATTCCCTCACCTTTCGTCCAGAGATACTTACTACAGTGAGGGTGGCATACTGTATATGAGCATTCTTTGAGATCTTTTGGTAGACGTCTCTCACTTGTTTTAATGGCGGCACACTGTGGGGACCTCTTTGTTTTTCCTTGTCGGAGTAATAGGAGTTTTCGTGAAGCTGTAACGTGGTGCTTCAGGCAGCAACAGTTTACAGTGCAGATTTCACTACAGCTAAAGCATGATGGGAGTAAGCAAGTGTCGTGAATAGCAGGAGAGCAGTGGCAGAAGGACATTTTCTGTGACATGTGTATTTTCAAAAGAGGATTTAGATTGTCATGCTACTGTACCTTCATGGGGTCACACACATTGAAACAACTGTTTACTCCTCACCTCTGGGAGAAGACACAACGGGGGGGGGTTACATGTCTTACTCGCTGATTGGTTTAGTAGAAGAGACTGACTGGCTGTGACTTGGGATCCACCCATTTTGTGCACATCATGTTTATTTAGTCACACAGATTATGCCATGCAGCCATGGCTTTCTAAATGTCAATAGAGAAGGATATTTACACCACTTATTTTCTCTGTTGACCTCATATTAGGTTGAGGAGACTGTGCTGACCTTAAGGGCATTGAAGGAGAAGCACCCTACTCTAAAAACTGTGTATAAAGCCAAGCCTCTTTAATGTTAAAGCCCCTAATGATGATGATGATGGAATAAAGTCTCCACAGAAGTCTGCCCAACTTGTCTTTTCAGACTGCAGCCCACGCTAGCACTTCCATCTCTTCTCTAGGGATTTATAATAAACATTAGGGATGTCCCGATCACCTTTTTATGCTCCCGATCCCGATCATTTGATTTTGACAATTTGCCGATACCGATTTTTCCCGATCCGATCTTTATGCAATGCATTAAGAGAAAAAAAAGAAAAAAGCATTCAAGTTGTCCCTTAAGGTTATTTTTTTATTTAAATTGGATATTCTATCCAACATGGATATAGCTTCTTTTTTTCACAGCAGCATTGGATCAGTTGAGTTGTGCAGTATTGGATCAAAACAAAATAAAGCTTATCAGTACTCGTTAGCTTACTGCTACAATTAGACACTGCGCCCTGCCCACTCTGTTGCCAGATTGGAGAGAAATAAGCAACCAGGTCTATGAAAACAAGCCCCAAAGAAGCAACACATACATGATGTTGTGTAATTTGAAACCAAAACTAAGGCCTCAGGATGACTTTAAGACTTGAACATGGTCATTTTTGTTTTGTAACATTGAATACAAAAAAAAAAAAGTATTAAAAAAAAAAAAAAGAAAAAATCCCGATCCCCGATTTTTTTCTCCCGATTTCGATCTTTTGAAAATCACGTGATCGGCTCCGATCGCTGATCGGATCGGGACATCTCTAATAAACATAGCATTTATACAAAGAGCTCTTCTTAATAATGTGCTTGAATGCAAATATTTTAAGTTTCTTTTTTAACAAGAGCACCAAATGAATGGTATGCAATATAATGGACCTTGGTATTAATAGGAATATGTATATTATCATTCCTTATGTATCTGTGTGGTTGGTGGCAGATAATGTTCTATGGCATGTGATTATAAACAAAACTGTGAGAGGCTTATCAGATTAGAAGGTGTTTATTCAAGTCTTTCTTAATCAAATAAACTATACAGATGAAATAGCTTTTACATGAGTTCATCTGGCAAAATTTCGGTATTTTTAGTGTAAGGTAGGGAAGTCCCGATCCAATCACGTGATCGGGGATCGGGGCCGATCACGTGATTTTCCAAAGATCGGAATCGATCGGAATCGGGAGCAAGAAGATCAAGGATCGGGAAAAAAAAAAGTTTTTTTATAANGATAGATAGAGAGAGATTGAGAGATTTGTACCTAAACAAAACACAAGTCTGCATGAAGTATAAAATATCGCTACAAGTGCTGATTTAAACGCTTGGTGTTAGACTTGTGTTTTGTTTAGGTACAAATCTCTCAATCTCTCTCTATCTATCTATAACTATCTATCGATCCATCTGTAATGTTCTGTTCTATGGACATATAATTGTCTACATAAACAGACGACGTGGACTACTTCTCTCATTCCGAGTGTCCATCTTTATTCAACTGGCACGTAACCTGCACATGCATTATGTCCTCAACGTGAGCTCAGTCATCCAAGATCTTGTATTCTCCAAGATGTTACACTGTCTATAACTATCTATTTATCTATCTATCTATCTATCTATCTATCTATCTATCTATCTATCTATCTATCTATCTATCTATCTATCTATCTATCTATCTATCTATCTGGAACCGCAGTAGACAAAAGGCGTTGCTATAGCAACACGTCATGTTTATGCTGCATTTTCTATGAGGTAAATATTACCCGCTGGCGGATATAGGTATAAAAGGCGATTTTTTTCAATCTGACTTCATATTGACAATTTTTAACAACAGAGGGTGCTACATAACACACTTTCAGGAAAAGTCACGGACTGGGAGACTTTAATATTTTATTGAAAAAAAGTTACATACAATAAAAAAACTGATGCTGGTAAAATGTATGGTTCTAGTGTTAAGTTACTATGTTTTAACTAATTCCTTGTAACTGTAATAAAGAATGAAACTTTGAAGTATTTGTTTTAAAATCATTAAAATACATTTTAGCAGCATTAGGGGTGTAACGGTTCACAAACATTTTGGTTCGGTACGTGCCTCGGTTTTTAGGTCACGGTTCGGTACGTTTTCGGTACAGCAGAAAAAATTATCATAAAATATTTGTTTTGGGTTTTTAATTATTATTAAACTGTGAATATTTAATAATAAAATAAACATTAAGGTGCAGCATTTCGATGAACTGAAATAATCTGTACTTGAACTGTAATGTACTAGTACCTAAGCAGCCAGTTTGACATTAGGCTTGTCATTGTATTTTCATGTTTTCTTTAAGAAAGATGAACTTGTCCACATTGCTTGCCGAAAGGGCAGATCCGCTGGCTCTAACAATGTCTCCTGCTGTGGAGAACACCCTCTCGCTAGGGACAGAGGTAGCAGATACAGCCAGGTAGCGCTTTGCTAACATGGCAACATAAGGATATTTGGCGTTTGTAATAGCTTTGGCTCGGTCTGAACTTTTTGCGAGTGGTGGAGGCTTAAATGCTAGTGGGAGTTGGGTTTGCACTTCAGTCTTTTTTCTTTTGGTACCGGTGATATTCACGTTCGGGTGATGCCTTTTCAAATGAGTGTGCACTTTGCAAGTTTGATGTATTGCCAGCCACGTAACCAATTCTAGTTGAACAATGCCGATAAACAGCTTTGGTTCTGTCCACCTGTCTTTGTCCGTCATCCTTGTACGTAACTGCGAAACCAAAAATGTTCCCAAACCGGAGACTTCAATGATGCTGGAGGATTTTCGAGCTCAACTTTATCTGCGTTCGCCATTTCCTCAAATTACTGACTAAATTTGAACGCATCCCTGTGATCAGCTCTCATAGTATGCCTCTCGTCCAATGAAATGACTTGGTCGCTCTATGACGCGTTGAACCCAATGTGAGCAAATTACACTGAACGCTGCGACGCAGCACCTGAGATTACTTCCAAAAAGTTGTCCACGTTCTCAATTGTTTACGTTTAACGTTATATTCGTTCGGTACACACGTGTACCGAACCGAAGGGCCCATACCGAATATTTTTGGTACAAATACGTATACCGTTACACACACCCCTAAGCAGCATTAATTTTCGACCATCTTGAAAATGGGACCTGTCATCTGGCTTCATAGCATAGCTCTCGCTTTATAAAACTGCAAGTCAGCGTTAGGAGGAAGGAGAACATACAGTATATTACGTAACACACCTTTACACAATATGTTTGAAATCAGCCGTCTTTTATGCTGTGAACGTTTTTCTTATTTTGTCAGCATTTAAACAGTTTCAAAAGTGATGTCCTATCTTGTTTGAGCATCCATTTCTACATGAACTGGCTCAGCTCTCAGGAGGACCGGCACCCTGTTGAAACTGGGCTGAATTGGAAGAGTTTTATAGAACCTGAGACCATGTAGGTCAGTATAAATAGCAGCGGAGGAGGAGGGAAGGCTGTGTGACATTGGCCCATTTGGGTGCATCTTTCTGACTAAAGGTAGCTACGGTAGACCATGGGATGTTTAGGATTTTCATTAGAGAAACTGACAGAGGTGAATTTTGACTGAAAGAAGGTACTTTTCCAAAGTACACATTTTCTTTAAAACGGCCAACTTTTATTTATTGAAGTGACATGATGTTTGTACAGTATACTTTTTGGCGTTTGTTTGAACTTCTTTAGTAAAGCAGGTCAGAGTTTTATCCATCGGGTGGTAAGTGATCAACCTCAGAAAAATAATGCTGACATATCGTTACATGATGGAAGTATAGCATTGGTCCCCAGGTGTGCAGATTCCTGTTGTTGAATACGCAGTCTCCCTGAAAAATAAATGACTGTTTGTACGAGTTTTGTTGCTTTCAGAGAAAAACATCAATTTTTCTGTAAGCCTATTTTTAAAATAGCCTGGATTTAAAAAAAGGTGTTGTAGAATTTGACCCAACGTGAGTGTGTTTGCAGCATACAACAGTACCACCCAGTAAAAACGAACGCAGAAATGTGAAGGTGATGCAATAATTCACATTGCTCTGCTTTAACTTAGGCAGGGCTTCTATGCTCGGACATAAAGAACTAAAATGACTTACTGAGGCTACAATTTCAAAAATCAAGTACTAATAATTAACAATCATTTTATCTAATACAACCTTGTACAAGAAAACATTTTCAATTAATAGTAAATGCTCACTTTGCAGCCTTAACTAGCTTCACTTTTTAATTTCCACCTGTGTGGCACCAGTGCTTGTGACCAATATCCTGTAATAGCTTTGCAAACTAGTCAAGCAAATAATAATTATAATTATAATAATAATAATAATAATAATTAGCGCTGGCCTAAGATTACAAATTTTTCTGCGATTTAATTAAGCAATCATACACGAGAGGCCGTTCTTGAACGTCATTATTGGCACGACAGTACTGCGGCAGGACCGAGGCGCTTGCGCCGAGGTCCGTACGCCTGATTAATTGCGTTAAATGCGTTAACATGATAATAACACCTTAACTTGCCCAGCCATGATAATAATAATACTATGTTACCCATTCTTAAACATAATCCAGTGCATGACATTAAGGATTTTGGGAGATGACCCTGTGGGCCATCTAAGCTAATTTACAGATGGCCCTGAGCCCAATAGAGATTGCCCTGAACAATGCGTGCGGACGAAATTGCACGAAGGTTTTGAGGGGCCTCCCTCTAGAACATTTAGATTTTTGCAGGTCTTACAGTAGATGCTGTCTGGTGCATTCTCTAGACTGAATTATAAGATGAACCACCACAATATTATATTGTACAATTTCAATTTTATTCTTCATTTCACTTGTTTGTTTGCTCTTGTTTGCTCTCTTGCATGCCCTGCATAGCTATAAGAAATACTTAAGTTGTTGGTCAAGACACTTTCCATCTGATGAAGGCAAATGCCTTCCCAGATGTAAAAAAGTAGAAAACATTACATTCAGTTATAACTGCCAAAACAAACATTATTTACACTATTATGGTCCCTGTTAAAAATGTTTGTAATGTTATCTACTGTAAGTTGGTCGAAAGAATGCCTCCTCATCCGGAAGCTACCCGAGCAGCAGTCGAGAGGAGCCGAGCGCATCCGCGAAGCACACAAAATGGCGACGTCAGAGTTCCCTTTAGCCGGCAAATCTAAATCTCTTCGGTCAAAATAATTTCCCTTTAGCGCCACTTATGTGACGGACAAGAAGAGTATGTGACAGACAAGAATAGTCAATTCTAATGTCTAACACTTAATGTGGAGAAAGAGATGTCCTGTATGGGTTGATTGTGCGTTGATCTGTTGGTAATGCCTCGGGGTTCCGGTGGGCATGTAAACAAATGCATAATGCTGCGCTATACTTTGTGGCCTCACCCAGTTGCATAGCGACGCTTATTGTTTAGGTGTCTTTTAATAAGCAGGTAGTCATATCATTAGCTAGAACTAGCTAGATCTGATCGATATGGACATAAACGCGAGTGAAGTCTAAACTGGCGGGAGAGAGAGATCAGCTGCTGCTGACGAGTCGACACGCAGCTCCGCATGATCACATGCAGCAGTGAGCGGACAAAACACACACTTCAGGTTAGAATATCGCACGTAGCTATTTGAATTACCTCTCAAACTACCTAAACTAGTTATAGATATGTTTAGTTTTGCTGTCGGGTCACTCATTAGGATCCGTGAGCTGCATAATACTAGCATAATAGATTGCCCGATCAGGCAACCAGCAGGTGAGGCTTCATTGCCCGAGCTAAATACTAGATGGCCCCGGGCCATCGGGCAGTCCTTAATGTCGTGCCCTGTAATCTATATGTTGGGATATACTGTATGTCTTATGTCTTATGTAAGATTGATCATTCGGCCTCACTAAACCAACCTGAGTCAAGTTGCTCTCCATTAAATGATATACAATATTTCTGTTGCGTAGTGTGTCTGCCAGTGTTGGGTCTGAAGGGAAATATTTGAAATAATATCGTAATAAGAATATTACTTGCGCTTAATAAACACATATGAAAGTGTGTTCAGTTCGGCCTTTCTATTCTACTTTCCTACTGAAAAAATGTAAAACCTTCCACCAGCTATTGTTCACATCCCACATTTGTAGCACATGGTGGCTTTAAAAATCAAAGATATGTTTAAATTCAATATGACTTGCTTGTGTTTGTGTCCTTGCACTTTTTGCACTGTATTGTGTGGCCTTGTATGTGCTACTGTAATACATACCCATTGGCCACCTAAATGAAAAACGACAGTACATTTACTTCCATCCCAAATTGGTGTATCGACAAAAAATTATTTTTAATATGAAATGTTTTCTTTTTCCTTTTTATATGAAGCAAGTCAAAAAGGTATTGTATAAGTGAATGTGAACCCTTGAAAATGTAAAGGAGTAAAAGCTCTTGACCTCTGAGCTTGTTGAATTGCGTCAGTGAGAATCAGTCCTCCATCGTCCTCAGAGCAAAGTAGCCATGGGAGCTTTCCAAGAGCTGTATTTTTTGCTGCTGGAGGCCAAAACACTGATGTCATGTGACTGCACTCACTACTGCTTTGTCACTCAGAGGGTCATAAAAGATACAATGTGTAGAGAGACCCTCAGTGCAGATGCGTAAGATCAGCAAAAGCATCATATTTAAAGAGTTTTTCTTCTGTTTGCCTGAAAGCCCTGGGCGCAAGTACAAGTTGGAATTCTCGGACTGACAGAGGAAATGCCATTTAAGGAGTCAGTGAGTGAGCCACGGGGAACAGCAATCAGTAAGGGCTATTTCTGGAGAACCTCCTTCATCTCTGGACTGTTTCAAAGAACTTTGTGTGACTTTTTACTTTAAGGAATAGTTTTAAGGATTTATAAGTTAAGTGTTTACTGAGGACAACATTCTCTTTTTTAAGGATTTCCTCATGCTACAAATAGATAGAAAGATAGAATTGGAGGGATGTAACCCTCTTTCACAGATCTGAAATATACTTGGGCGGTGGGGTTGAGGTGACGTGAAACAACATTAACATTAGTCCTTTCTGTTGGTCGCTTGTTAGCATAGTATGGGCATAGATATGTCTCATAATTATTTTTGTGAACATAAAAATAATTAGTGTGTAAATATGTGATTTGTAAATGTAAAAACACCATCCACAAATGCATTTAAAAGATTTGCAAACTCACAAATACATTTGCAAATGTAAAACGGATCTGCAAATACGCTAAATATTTTTCACAAATAAAAAAAAGATCTGTGAATATCTCTTTAACATTTACAACTTTCGATCAGGCATTTGTGAATCCATTTTGTATTTGTCGACCAAAAATGCGTTTGCGGATCTCAAATCTCTGCTCGTGGATCTCACATTTCTGCTTTGTGGATCGTCTTTTTACACACACGGAATTTTGAGACATATTTTCCGCCGGTCTCGGCTAAAATCTACTCGTGTCACTCGGTTATTTTCGGAAACCACGTGATTGCCTGCTGATGACAACATTTCCGCATGATTTCAAAGTAAGAGCATGATGGTTTGTTTAATGCTCTGTTTTTTTATTATCATGAACAGCGGAACATTAGATGCATTCTTTATCACCATCATCATCATCATCATCATGTTATAGTGATACAGTTAGTTTGTGTTCTACGGGGGTGCATAAGGGTGCATTGCACCCTCAGCTGAGTCGTTATGCACCCTCATTTGAAAAATGAGAAGTGAAAAAA
>NW_011358026.1:0-14189 GCF_000735185.1 Notothenia coriiceps | reverse complement strand
TGTGTGTGTGCCCGTGAGTCTCTGGCTACTGTCCACATGCCCGCATTATGAGGCACTATTTTCGGATACATTTTCTCATTTTCACCACTTTTCCCTGGGTAAAATCAGGTCTGTCACTTTGGCTAACCGCACCACTGTCGGTCGTCTCCCGAGAGTGGACGTCCATTGCCTGTAAATAGGGATAACATTAGGTCTGTCACTTTGGCTAACCGCACCACTGTCGGTCGTCTACCGAGAGTGGACGTCCATTGCCTGTAAATAGGGCTAACATTAGGTCTGTCACTTTGGCTAACCGCACCACTGTCTGTCGTCTCCCGAGAGTGGACATCCATTGCCCCTAAATAGGGTTAGGGAAAGGGTTAAGGTTGGGATTAAGGTCACCCCAAGGCTTAGGTTAGGGTTAGGTTGAGGGTAAAAACCTCTAAATCAGCCAACAAGTACCTGTAACACTAGTCTAAGAAGAACAAGGAAAAAGGAAACAGTGGGGGGTCAAAGCCAAATCAGTATAGGAAAAACCCGGCAGTCCAAGGCAAGGCACGGGCCGGCGCAAATCGATCAAAGGAATCCTAAGCCATATGAACTTTGACCCTAGGAGATAGAGGACAGAGGTGGAGAGACACAACGTGTGTACGTAAATGCGCTCCCTTAGAATGAAGTAAGGAGTCAGAAACAGAGGTAGAGTGGCACAACGTGTGTACGTAAATGCACTCCCTTAAAATGAAGAAAGAAGTAAAAACAGAGGTAGAGAGGCACAACGTGTGTGCGTAAATGCACTCAATGCAACCCAGGTGGGATGAGAGAAAAGAGAGAAGGACAGGACATTGGCAAGAAAAAATCTACAAGATGTTTTGTACAGTGCAATCAGAGGGATACAGTATGTCCACGAATCCAGTCTTTGTCAAGTCTGTCACCACCTTCGCGCAGCTGCTGGCGCCACTTTGTCCGGTCCTCCGCCAGCCTCTCCCAGTTATCCGTTGCAATGTCCAGGGCCTTCATGTCACGTTTTACGACATCCTTGAAGCGCAGCAGTGGTCGTCCTCTGCCTCTGGAACCAGCGCTCAGCTCGCTGTATAAAATGTCCTTTGGCAGGCGGCCATCTGGCATTCTGCGAAGGTGACCGAGCCACCGCAGCCTCCTGACCTTCAGTGTTTGGAACATTGACTTGCTGCCCGTACGCGCCAGCACCGCCTCGTTCGTGACCTTGTCCCGCCATGTGATCCCGAGGATGTTGCGCAGGCACCGCATGTGAAAAGTATTTAGCTCTCTTTCGTGCCGCGCGTAAGTTGACCACGCCTCGGAACCATACAGCAGGACGCTGACCATGCAACATTGGTAGATGCGTGTCTTAGTGCGCTCGGTGAGGTATTTAGCTAAAGTGACAAAGCAGATAAAAGGTGAGCAATAAAAAAGTAGCTAACATGTTAAATATAGAGAAAAAGCACACATTAGTAATACAACAATAAGAATAAAGACAAATTACTACTCATCCAAGGCTAAAAATGAGAAGCAGCATTTCAATAATTATGTGAACATATTATGGTTTGAGATCCTATAAAAAATATGTTTTGCATAGAATTGCCCAAAATAAATGAATAACTGACTGCATGTTGTACAAAACGCACACAGTGGTGCTGCTCACTGTACATAATAACACGGGTCACATTGAATCTTTCCAATCCTACCCCCTTCATGGTGAAGGAATGAAGCACTCTGCATGAGCCACACTGTAGGCCAGAACACTTGAAATTCAACAGAATGTGCAGAGTTCAATCACGGTCAACCTTTCCATTGAAGCACACCCTCTGACCTATGGAGAAAAACCCTTCCAGTTATTTGTTTGGGCAGATAAGCAAACATTTGCATTCCCGGCTCTGTCTCTCAGACTAGCTGCAGAGAGATTTGGTTGGAGCAATTGGAGTGGCCGTAGAGTTCAGAGAGTGAGATGTAATCTTCAGTGGAGAAGATATCCAGGAGAGTTTTGAAGCTTTGGCGTACCACTCCGTCTCTGAGTCCTGGAATCAGACGGCCTTAAAGCAGCTCACCACATCTGCTGCCCCTGATAAGAGGAATTAAGCCTCACACCCTATATATGTCTTCTCACCGCAGCTACTCCTGGCCTCAATTACCCACAAAACCCTGTAGGTGAAATACAGTGATCACTGACCACCAACCCACGACTGAATCATGATTGGCTGAAGGGAAGGTGAAACAAAATGATTGCCAATTAGAGCTTGTTTCAGATTTTACAAAGAAGCTTCCGTCTCAGACTTTTTCTGAATTCCATTTTCTTGGTACTCGACATGATGGTTTAGAGTTACTGTGTCCCTGTAATACTTATAACTAGAGGTTGAAGAAGTACTCAGATCTTGTTCTTCAGTTAAAGTAGAAGTACCAGAGTGTAGGAATACTCTATTTCAAGTAAAATTCCTGAATTCAAAATGTTACTCAAGTAAAAGTATAAAAGTATTAGTATCAACATATAGTTAAAGTACCAGAAATAAAAGTAGTCGTTGTGCAGATTGGTCCATTTCCGAATAATATACAGTATATGATATGTTTTATAATGATTGATCATGAAAGTGTTCTCAAAGCTGGTAAAGGTGCAGCTAGTTTGAATGACTTTGTATACTGCAGGGTAGCTTGTGAATTTACTCCAGGTGGAACTAAAGTCTGACTTAAGACTTGATCAGATTTCACATCATTCATCCAAATCTGTGAAGGAACTAAAGGTATTACATTAGATTTCATTACATGTAATTGGTCAAACACTTTTATCCAAAGCGACTTCCATACATTCAGTACTGTGGACAATCCCCACAGGAGCAATTTGGGGTGAAGTGTCTTGCCCAGGGACACAACGACATGCTGAGAGCACTGAGCCACAGCCTCCCTATTAAATACATGTAGTGGAGTAAAAGTACACCATTTACCTCTGAATTGTAGTGGGATAGAAGAAGTACACAGTAGCATCACGTGGGGATACTCATTTACTGTAAAGTACAAGCACCTAATTGTACTTAAGAACAGTACTTGAGTTACTTTACAAACTGTTTACAACTCAAAAAGTCAAACATGCAGACTGATCAGCTGACTGAACTACATGAAGTTTTTTCTCTAACATGTCAAAAAGGAGCCGAGATTACAAATCAAATCTAATAGAGTTGCAGCTCCTCATTTCCCATCTCCTGCTGCCTTTCTTATACTGAGGAACAGTTTGATAGGAGTCAAGCTTAAATGGAACTTTGTTGTTACCATGACCTCAGACACGTAGTTCATAGATGCAGTGTGACATTACTCAGAGCCCCCCCCCCCAGACTCATAAGACTGCTCTATTATCAGGACAGCTGCTCATTTCATTAATATCACAGAGGGCTGACGTACCCTTGAAAAGCGACGGCGACTCTAACTACCCTTGTTCCTCCATGCATGACATTCTTTCTCCCACTATTTTTCACTTTCTCTCTATCTCAGTTATCCCCAGATTTCCTATTTAGCCACATTTGAATCATTGTCCCCAGTTTATTAACTCAATTATGAACAATGAAGGAACCACTAAGACCATTTTTAACCGCATATATTGTTTAGGAATAGCCCTGACCAGACCTACCAGAGGAGATGAGACAGGAAAATGTATCACGATCATTGGACAATCAATGGAGAAAACCTATGTGGTCTCTTTGAAGATAAGGTACAGGTTGGGGGACTTCATGACCCTTGCAGGCATTTTTTCAAAATCATGCTTAACAGGATTTAAAGACACACATCATGATTGCTCTGGTCACCCTTGAAAAAGAGATCTTTTGATCTCAAGGGGCTTTCACCTGGTTAAATAAAGGCTACAAACAAACAAACAATTCCTCAATAAATAATATATAATAGGTGTAATCCCAGTGGCAATTTTAACAGTGATTTTGAAAAGTTAGGCCAGTGAAGAAGTGCCTCAAACCTGCATTATGTATAATATCCAGCAGGGGGCGATTCCACATGTCACCTAAAAAGGGGCCCGATTATATAGAAGTCTATGAAAAAATGTCACGACTACTCACTTGATTTATATATTTCATTTCATAAGCCCTTTTCAGAATCATATTTATTTAATAATTGGATTGTAATTATTATAAAAGTATTCACTGCTGCTGGATATGTTAACCTAGTATATCATAGTTTATTTTTAAGAATTTTGAACTATATTTTGTATTAGCTTATAATCAGAATCTGTAAAGTAACTTAAACTCTCAGATAGTGGAGTAAAAAGTACAACACTGGCTTCCATAATAGTTGTGGTTACAATATAAATACTCAACTGAAGTACAAGTATATCAAGCACGGTACTTGAGTGAATGTCCTTTATTACATTCCACCACTGGCCTGCCCCTTCTTTCTTCTGTCTGAAAGTCAAAGTAAAGGACAGATGCACACACACTCTCCTGTACAGCTCTATCCACACTCAGTCTCACACCAGGAGTCTCACACTCATTGTTCTGGTTACAGGCGTTGCCATCTATAAATGTAGCAGCTGTCAGCATATCACTGTCCGTGTAATATAAGCTGCAAGACAAGTACTCCTCAGGATGCCATGTCACATACTGTACAAAGTGATTGCCTTGTAATTGTAATATCTGACATTTGTGTCTAAATGTCAGAGGAAAATGAAAGAGTAAGTGTTAAAGAGACTGCTGGTGCTTACAGTACACCCAACTGTGAAGCAGAGTGAACACACTTACTGACTTAACAGTTAGCACCAAGCTAAAGTCATATCCTCAAAACCAGAGGTGGAAAGTTACTAACACGTTGATTTCAATTAAATATATTATGTCAACAAATCTCACATAACTGTATTATGTTAGTTGGGAGCAATAATAGGTTCAACTTAATATGTATGTACATTTTGAGCAATAGGCTTGGTTGTCAGGATTAAGGTGATTTGTGATGATTGATATACTTTTCAACATTTGCTCAAACTGGTTTTCAAAAGAACTATTTTTGGAAGCATCTGACACTTCTCTGCCTGTGAATTTGTTGAAGTGTGTATTTTGACCTATGTGTAATGTAAGTATATGCAGAGTGAAGAATACATTGAATTCTCCCTCTGGGATTGATGAAAAAATATGTTTTTCTTTTTCTTTTTTGCCATTTAAATCACACTACAACACTTTCTATATGTTTAGATTCTATTTTATCCATCTTGTTCAATTCCACTATGAGCTTCCTGGTTTCACACTGGATCTTTACAATAAACAGGTGGCTATGGAAATAAAATAAACATATCAATTAATAAAACTTATGTTGCTTTCCCTCCATTTTTTCATATTGCTTTCAACTCCAGACAGAGGGTTACCACAATCTAACTAAAGGAAAGGGTCTCTGTTTGTATGGATACCTGTACTTCAAGTGTCTCAACCACCGTTTATCCGATCGAACTCAATCTTTTCGGGCGTTTCCTGAGGACCCCAGGAAGTGCAGTGTCGAGTGTGACATTTTCCAGATGAGTAAGTTACAAGCAGAAATATCAGAGGCCAGGCAATCTGCCAAAACAGGCACAGCACAAACTAAAAACATAATGAAAGTACTTCTGAGTGACCTGACAGACCAACAACAAATACTACATGTCTTAAAATCCCTGCCTGCTATTTCGATGAAACTCAGCGTAATTTCTTTCAGGAAGACAGGAAGACTCCGCAGCTGCAATCAGCTCATCATGGGCGTCATCTTAGAACCAATTACATTTCCCTACAATATCCAACATCCCATCATCGCGCTGCAATCAAACTTTTAAATTGTTCTCCTCTCTCCTGCAATCAGCTGTGATTTCAGGTGTTCATGCTGCGAACCCCTCCCTCCCATCCACCTCATGTCTTCATATCCAGTGCCAGGAGAGCTCATCATTAGACCACACAAATCCAGATCTTCAGGATCCTCTTCATCCCATCTCCTGATCAAATCCAGATCTTCAGCATCACCACCAGTGTCTAGACCCCGTGGGGGTTTCCTATTATTACTGCTGCACTTCCTCCTTAAAGGTCTCCTACTATAGGTCTACTATTTTTAGGCATATAGGTCTCAGATATATAAAAAACATGTCTATGAAGTGTTTGGTCAAAATACCAAACAGATCACCCATTGTACCCATGCCTCATATCCCTCTATTTCAACCCTGTTAGAGAAGTGCTGATTATGGGTCTAAAGCTTAAAAAAATAAAATAATTGAAAATGAAAAAAAAGGTAAAGGGAGCTTATGCCTGCTCATGTGGGATAATTCTATGAGCAGATTCTCAGCTAAATTCTGCCATGATTAAACGGCATAATATGTTCAAAACCACTTAAAGCATTATTTCTGAAACAGTATGGAGCTCAAATGCCTTTTCTCTCGCGGGTTTACCAAAAGGTGAGTTCCTTTTTTTATTTTCTGCTTTTTTGCACATACTCTCTCCAGTACAGGTTAGCTCTGAGTGTTAGCGAGGCTTGTTAATGTAAACACAGACCATATTACTTCCAAAACACATTGCTCATTGTTTCTGATAGCGGGGTTTCTGATAGTGCCGTTGGTGTAAAGCCAGCCCACATTTCAGATATTACGTCATATCGGACGGAAATCTATGGGCTCAGAACAGTCTCATAATACACACATGCACACAGAAGGATTCACACTTGTATTTCTGGATCCACACTTGTGAAAAATAAATAAAATCCAAACACAGAAAAAAGTTTAAATGTGTATTTTTGATCCACACATATTTGTTTTCCGTTTAAATCCCCTGAACCTGCAAACACAAACCGCTTTCTGTGGATGGATCGCTGTGTATTCGTGTGTGGGTTTTTTGAGACTCCCCTGACGGTCAGCCGATTCGTACTTGTAATTTTTTCTATCTATAGCCAATCAGATGTCTCCTCAATTCTAAGCCAATCACATGAGCGCGCCCCCACGAGGGTAGATGTCTTGCGTTCATGACGTAGTGCTTCATGTACACATTTTGCACTGTCCGGAGCTGACAGGTCCATGGAGCCTGCCTGCAGGCGCTAATCTCAGGACACCTCCACTCTCAGTACATTGCCCCTTTCCGAACAGGAAATGCACGCAAATACAAGCCTTTTTATTATTAAGGTACAGCGCCACTTTCCGAACCATTGATGAATGCTTGTGTGTACACAAAAACGGCAGGCAAAACCGTTTTAAATGTGTGTTTCCTGTGTGGCGAATACAGGTGCTTTATTTATGTCTGTATGAAGTTGTTGTGAGTGTGGAGGGAGCAGCTACAGGTTAGCTTAGCCTAATCGATCAGTGCATTACGAAGCCAGTGCTAGACCGTGAACTGTCAACGGGGGGGAGCCCCGCCCGTCAATATCGGCCGATATTCACTCTTAATAGTTTGATCGGTGCTCTCTATAAAGGCCGATCAGGAGAGCTGGATCTGATCGATATGAACATAAACGCGAGTGAAGTTTAACCGGACGCGAAAGAGACATCAGATCCGCTGCTGAGTCTGACGGAGACACGCAGCTCTGCATGATCACCTGATGCTCCGCCCTCTGTTTAGCGAGCTGACTGGACAGCGCAAAATGAGTATATGAAGTGTCATGAACGCAATAAATCCTACCCTCGTGGGGGCGCGCTCATGTGATTGGCTTAGAATTGAGGAGACATATGATTGGCTATAGATAGAACAAATTACAAGTAAGAATCGGGTGAGCGTCGAGGGGAGTTACAAAAAACCCACACACGAATGCACAGCGATCCGTGCACAGAAAGCGGTTTGTGTTTGCAGGTGCAGAGGTTTTAAACGGAAAACAAATATGTGTGGATCAAAAATACATATGTAACACTTTTTCTGTATTTGGATTTTATTTACATGTATATGAAACGGAACACATTTGTGTGTGCATTGAAAAACACACAAGTGTGGATCCGGAAATACAAGTGTGAATCCTTTTGCGGATCATGAAATACAAGTGTGAATCCTTCTGTGTGCATGTTTGTATTATGAGACTGTTCTGAGCCCATATAAATCTGGATCAGCTCCGTTGTACCCTCGTCTTTAGAGATTTGGGTACGGAGAAAAAGAGAAAGGGTTTTATTTCCTGTCCCTTTGTGAGAACGCTGACGGGGACACATATTTATGTAAAAAAGACATCAAAAAGTGCGTTGATAGGAGACCTTTAAAGGTCCCATGTCATGCTTTTCCTTTTATTACCCATCCCCTTGTGTGTTATGAATGTTTTTCTGCACGTAAACGGTCTGCGGAGTCACAAACCCTCAAAGTACAGCCTGTAGCGAGTAAAACTCTAACACAGAAAAGACCTGTCTATGCTGTCCCAGAACGCCTCGTTGGAGATTTCTCTTTTTCCATTGTTTTCTTCCTGGGTACAGTGACGTGCCCATACCCAAATGGACCAATTGGACCAATCCATGGAGCTCCTCTCACACACACACACACACACACACACACACACACACACAGGAAATGAACCCAGCTCACACTGTCCGCTCCTCGCAGCAGCGAGCCCCGCAACATCCCGCCAACACGGCACCCAGACCCCACGCAGCATTCTCATCTGTTTGTCATTACTGGTGTCATTTTCTGGTAGCTAACAAACGCCATTGTAACACATAAACACTGATGTTCCGCTGTAACTGTGGTGGTGGACTAATCAGAACAGAGTGGGCGAGCTGACCAATCAGAGCACAGTGGGCTCATAGGGAGGGGGGCAGGAGCTCCAACAAGCCGTTTAGGATAGAGAGTGAATACACATACTATACAGAGATGCTGTATGAGAAACCAATGTGAGTTTGGAACATTGCACAATATACATTTATTCTAGTAGACCTCAACAATGGAATTATGATCAGTAGAGATGGCCATGACATGGGACCTTTAATACCTCATTCACACCAACAGTGTTTCAGGGCCGGTTCGGAGCTGGAGCTTCAAAAGCACCGGGTTTTCCTGTTCACACCGCAGCGGAGCAGCCTCTTAGCTCCGGAATCCGGTTCGTTTCAAGCACCAAACAATTGTCCGGCCAGAGCAAAAGCACCGCATACGTCACCCTAACGTCGAGGCGGGGGCAGGGGGAGGGGAGGGGCGGGATCAACTCCTGAACAACAACAAAAAGCCTGCGTTTTATCCAGTTTGTACACAACGATGGAGAAACTTAACGAGCAGCAGTGGTCCATTGAAGAGACAAGCTACCTACTGGGAATCTGGTCTTCTGAAGAGGTACAGAGGAAGCTGGAGCACAATCGGCCATTGTTGTTGTTGTCGGTGTCAGCTGGGAAGGGTTTCCGCGCGCTTTGGTTCGGTGTGAAAAGAGCCGGAGCTAAACCGAAGAACCGGTTCTGAACCTGAAAAGCTCTAGGACGGAGCTTGAACCGGAGTTGCGTAGGTGTGAATGAGGTATAAGATATATACGATATCAGGATCTGGGCCTAATCGCCAAAGACTATTAACATTACTATCATATGGCGTACCTGTCAATAAAGGTTCTTTAAACCAAAATGAGGTCTTTCCTGATTGAACTTCCATTATTTATCATTTATTTATTCAGCCCAGACAACGATTAGAAGCTTTAATTAAACCGACTGAGTGTAATTCTACCTGACTCTCTGTGGAACAAATGCCATCACACTTATTCAATACAATCAATTATTCAACAGGTCAAGTAGACCACAGAAAATATAGGGATGCATTTGTTGTAAGGGAAGTATTGAGGCGTATATCTGAGGGATGATAGCAGCATCAGGGTTACTCAGAGGACACTCACACACTCAGTGGTTGAGTAAAATGGCTTTTCTGTGTAAAATCAGTGAAGTGGCTCTTAGGAGGTTAGAATTAATTGCACGATTCAAATCATGTTATTTGCCTACAATTTCAGTTGACAGATTGTCAGTTGTGGTGAGATTATTCCGCAACAGTTTCTACAATCGATGTCTGGAAATCATTTGTTGTTCAAAGCACAAGATGAAGAAAAAACTCCTCTGATTGCTGCAAAGCTGGCTATGATATGGCTGAGCTGTGTGCTAGCGGAGTCCATTCTCTATAATCACATCATCTGTCTTTGAAATAGCAAGAATAGCCTTCAAAACGGAAGGAAAACAACTGCAAGTAAAAAAAGAGCCACAACTCCCATCATTATAGGCAGCCTTTAACGAGAGTGGAGAGAAAGTGCAGCAGAGGACTCCTGCTGGTCCAAATGAAAATGGAACTTATAGTATACTGAATATTTACTTATAATGCGTTGGTGGGATTGTTTAAATCAGTCTGCATTTGGCATTGCACTGTGTTGCTGTTAATAAGACTGCACTCTGTTTCTTAAACTGCTTTTTAGAGTGTCTGTGATATTGTGCACTATAACGATAGTTTGTCCATTTACACAATATACAAATATTTATTTTTGCTTTGTTTTTAAAACTGTCTTGCAGGTTAGGCTTTAAGAAGCTTTAGGGGTCTGATAATAATGATAATTACAGTCCTTCTGCGTTGGGGTATTGAATGTCCTATTAACCATAGAATTGCTTGATTTCTCCCGAAAAATCATTATATAGAACATCATTTGGTATAGTGAATAATTCACCATGTAAACAAATTTGCAATATTCATCAGCACAGCTTAGAAAGGCTGAACCGCAACAACAAGGTGTCTGTTTTAAAATATGGAAAACATTTATTAATGAGAGTACTCACTTGGGAACGAAGCACTAAAGAGCACTAAATATATATACATATTTATTACTTGCGTCTTTCTCTCCGTAGAGAAGAAAAATACAGTAAAAGTCCCGCATTCAAAATGTTCCTCAAGTAAAAGTAGAAAAATATTTTCATCAAAATATAGTTAAAGTAGCGACATTAAAAGTAGTCATTGTGCAGATTGGTCCATTTCAGAATAATATATATGATATGTTTTATAATGATTGATCATGAAAGTGTTCTCAAAGCTGGTAAAGGTGCAGCTAGTTTGAATGACTTTGTATACTGCAGGGTAGCTTGTGGATTTACTCCAGGTGGAACTAAAGTCTGATTTAACACTTGATTAAATCTGTAAAGTATTAAATAAATGCAGTGAAATAAATGTACGCAATGTTTTTCTGAATTGCAGTGGAGTAGAATAACAATATAAATACTCAATAACAAATATAAATACTCAAGTAAAGTACCAGTATCTGAAAATTGTACTTAAGTAATGTACTTGAGTAAATGCACTTGACACCATGGTTCTATTTCCCTTTGTCTTGCATTATCACATCCATTAACTCATTGTACTCATTAGTGGCATCTAACTCCCACAGAGGGAGAGAGAGAGCATGATAAGACTCTATGTACAATTAGGATGCTAATGCTGCCTTTGGATGTTTGATTAAGACCCCTGCCATCTCCATCGAGCCCCTGCTAATAAGCTTGTTCCTCACCGGATCACTGTACAAAGTCTCGATGCAGGAACCTTCCAGCACCGGCACCAAGCTTCCTGTCAGAGCAGTCGGGCTATTTATAGAGCTGAGCTACCCAGCCTGGACCCTGACCTTGGAGAGAGTGTGACAAATGACAAGCAGCATTTCAGCAGAAGCCGGGCCGTTTTAACAATGACAGCAGGTCGGAGTGGGAGAAAAAATAATGCCATCTGTAGTGGCTTATTTTTGTTTACCCATGAAATACCATTTCTCAGTGCATCGTGAATCATTGACAGCCACAGCCAGAGCCATGCTGGGGTCTTGAGGCTTAACATCTAAAGTTGATCCAGTGGCTAATAGGAAACGGCGAGCTTAGCTATGTGTTGTCATCCTATTGTATTTAGCATTAGCAGCTTTGCCCTGAAGGATGCTGCCATTGGCCTTTGGTCCGTGTGAGATAATGCTCAATTAGTCTATGTCCCTAGCGTATTGGTTTCAGATATGCAAGGTTGTTGACTCACAGTGCGCTGCAATGGTGTGACTGTGTATTATTATGACTGCTGGGTTTAGCAACACAAAAGCATTACAAATCACAGCATGAGTCACTGGAGAACCTGGGACAGTGCTCAAAAATTCATTTGCTCCTTATATTTAATATATTACTGATGTAAAAGTGGCATTAATAGAAGAAACAGAGACAAATGTAACCCCTCCTGTCACCTCAGGATCTGTTTAAACTACTCTTACATTAAAGTGGCCCTATCATGCTATATTTGAATAATATAGTGTAGGACCATACCTATATAAGGCATATTTATACTTTTTATTTTTCAAAATACCAAACAGATCATGCATTTTAGCCATTCCTTATTTCGAAAATAGAAAGGGTTGTGTTTTCTGACACTTGGTGAGTTCCCTGGAACACCGGGGACACATATTCATGTATAAAAGACGTACAAAAGTGCATTTTGCATGATAGGTCACCTTTAACACAAAAAACATTAACCATCATTACATTTTATTTCTCTCCCTTTTGAGCTGTAAACAATGTGTCAGACTGCTGGTTTACATGAATAATTGTAAAGAATATACTCTGAAATTAAATGAATTAACATGGTTGTCGTTTTGTGTGTGTGTACTCTCTGATAGATGAACATAATCTAGGGTTACCCATTCCTTTCCTACCTTAGGTCATTTTTCACTAGGAACACCAGTGTAACAGAGTTGAATAAACCACTTAAAATGCAATGAAAGTGGTGATCAGTATTTGTATTTGTTCAAATGTGGAGCATATCACAAGGCCTTGAAGCAATCAAATGTAAAACACAATATTTGTAATTGATGAAAGTAGTACATTGGTAATGTAAGACATATGGGCTGAAGCTTAAAGACAACTGTTGTTATTGTATTTTAAAAGGTCTGCTAGTGGCCATCCCCTCCTGTCATTGGAAATGCAGCACCCTAAAACACATTTGCTTCTCTGTTCAAGCAAAAAGAAAAAAAATGAAGGTTAAAATGTATGTTTGAATCTTTGTTTTATAAGATAAACTGTTGCTTTCCTCTGGGATATGTAGCAGTCCCAATGCTTATTTAAAAGTTATGTGAAGAGGTAACTTTGAATATTAAAAAATGCTCCCCAGCCATGAGTCAGCGTGCCCCAGAGCTGAATCAGCCCTCAGCAGTGTTCGGCCAATGCCTTAAATAGCACAAACTGAATTAAATAATAAACAACAAACGAGTAAAGAGAAAAAAGCAGGGGAAGTAGAACCGACCTTCAAACAAACCCTGAGTCACAAAGAAAGGGGTTAGATTGTCAAAGTGTTGAGTGAGGCCCGTATATTCAGCACAGGAAGTCAAACTCACCATTGATTTTCTTACCGAGCTGGAGAAAGTCTTTGATTCTCGCCAATAGTCAGACGGGAAAGGTATGCTCACTAAAGAGACTCATGTCCAGCCTTCAGTGTGAGGCAGCCATCCCTGACTGCAGTAAACAGGATCTGAAGCCTGCTCCCACCGCAGGGTGAGGAACTCTCACTCTTTATCCTCATGTTCACTCTTAGCCAGGTTTGGGAGTAACGGATTATATGCAATAGGATTTCCTAATCAGGATTATTAAAAAAGGTAACTGTATTCCCTTACGACAGGTTTCTTCTTTTCTAAGGTCACATTGTTCTGTTGTCTTTTATAATACACTAAAGTAAAAAACGGGAGGTTATGTATTGTAACCCTAGTTATATAAGCCCTCTACTGGACTCTATGGGTACTACTCTCTATCATGATGTGCGTGCATTCACCTACTGAGTTACGTAAACGTAAACTACCTGAATGCACGCGCAGACCCAAAGTATATAAGGCGGCTACGCCCTCCGACCGTCATCCTACACCCTCTTCAGCAAGCGGCATAGGAAAGACAGGGCCCCCAGGTAGAGGGCTCCGCCTGTGCTTATATATCTAGGGTTACAATACATAACCCCCCGTTATATCTCACACAGGCTCGTATAAACGCCCTATCGTCCAACAACATCGACCCATCACACTGCCCCTGACCGGCTTTTGGCTAATATCCACCGCACCCCCACTTCCTCCCATTCGGTTGTAGCCGTGGAGAAGTCGGGGCCGCAGCTTGGATAAGACATGCTTACCTTGTTCTACACAAGGTAAGCATGTCTTATCCAAGCTGCGATGTATGCATGCAATGTAAAATATTACCATGATTTCACAATATTTAGCTGTAATATTTTACAATAAATTACTGTTTTACCACTTTACAGTCTTTACCTGTAATGTTCACAATATAATACTGTCATTTTGAA
>NW_011358025.1:0-2692 GCF_000735185.1 Notothenia coriiceps | reverse complement strand
GTCCCCTCTTCTTCATGTCTCTTCTGCATCAACATGTGTCCCCTCTTCTTCATGTCTCTTCTACATCAACATGTGTCCCCTCTCATTCATGTCTCTTCTACATCAACATGTGTCCCCTCTTTAAGTTAAGTTTTGCCATAATCATGTTTTTTCCATAATCAGGTAGCTGAACAACATTGGTAAAAAATGTATACATTATATATATATATATATTCTATTAATCATTTTCGGCTTTCGGCATTCGGTTTTCGGCCAACTGTTTCCTATTTTTGGTATCGGTTTCGGCCAAGAATTTCCCATTCGGTGCACCCATACTAAATAATCACTAAATAAATGGTATATCAAGCAAATAGCATTGTCGTTATGGAGAGCGCACACGTCCAACTAGATAACCCTTGGACTCAAGGATGAACTGATTTGTTTCTGGGGTTCAAATGTCTCTGTAAACTCATCAGTGTGTGAAAGTACCTTCTCTAGGAATAGACGTTGGTCTGGGTTTTCTCCTCAGCGAGACCTTGCTCAGTCCTTCCTCCTCTTCGCAGCAGGTGAGGAAGATGTGACCGCAGGGATATCCCAGGAACTGGTGGATTTCACATCCCTTTCCTTCACTTCGAACCTGAAGTCCGAGCGCACAGCAGCTGCAGCAAACCTGAACATCAAACACACAAATCCCCACAAATCATCTCTGCTCCGTAGCTTCTCTTGGATAACGGGACTTAGAATCACGCTGTTCATTTTACATTTATATTCAATCTAATATTGTGTTTAACAGTCTTATGGCCTGTGGGATGAAACTGTCCCTGAGTCTTCCTTACATGTCAAGCAAGGAAACCAGACTTCCAGCTTCTTTTACTTTCCTCTAAAACAATCTGGCACAATGCTTCAGCTTGGATTCCTCAACGTATGAACAGTTGGCTCAAAGGGCCAGACTACCAGGTTTTCTCTTGGAGGAAAGGGGAATGCAATTGGCTCTGAGCTAAAACATGAGTCCTGTTTCCTTATGAGAGAAATCACATCAGTTCTTTATCAATATATTTAAGCTGTTTGCCAATAACGTTTCCTTGTATCACCTCTACAAAATACTTTCTGTCAGCTTAGGTGTCTGAAATGGCTATCTCATTCTGGCCAAAACAACAGTGTTATTGACTCAGCATAATACGGTAGTTCCAAAGGAATAAAAGTACCTTTGTACACATTACATTCAGCTGACACTTTAATCCAAAGAGACTTTCAATAAGTGCATGAAACAAACTTATAAAAAAAGCAAGAATCCTGCAGTCAACCAATGTGAATGCTACGTCGTTAGCCTTTGAATAAGCCTAAACTTTCTAAGTGCGGCATACAGAGCAAAATATATTTATTTTATTTTGGCCGTGGTCCGTTCTAACCTTTAAATATATAAAAATACCAAACACAAAAACTGTAATTATTGTCTATTCTTGTCTATAGCGTATTTGCTGGCTATTGGTCTGGGGCCTAATTAAAAGCTCCAAACAACCATCGCACATAAAACTGAAGCCAAGGGAGGGATCCATTAAGAAGAGTCCCACCGCAGGAAGCCCAAAATAAAAGAATCATGCTTTAGGAATAATTGGTCCACAAACGGACCATTTGGAAACCAATAAATTACCCATTTGGAATGTAAATCACAAAAACAGTAAATATTATTTTCTGTATGAGTGTTTCTCAAGCTTTCCAGTTAACCTTACTGTTAGTGTTTGTATTTACTGACCTATTTTATGTCGTACGAATAAACGTGAAAGTCTCTTCAGCTTGTTTTAACCACAGACGTTATATAAGACCACAAACATGTTCATAAACTGTTGACTTCAAAACGAGGGAACCTGGAAGTCATTTTCAATTTAAAGACTCATTACTGCAACACTATATTAATCTAAAATTAGTTTTATGGACAACTTCCTTCCTCTTGTTTCTGCTGAGTGTTATCTATTAAAGAAACTTCTATGGTGGATTCTTTCACTTTTAAAGGTCACCGATTTTGCAAAATCCACTTCTTCATGTCTTTTATATATAAGGTCAGAGGGGGTCGTTTTCTCATACTGGTATTCTGCACAAACTGTGCTGTTGTATTTGCTGTAAAGTGTTCTTACTGTAAGGTCATTATTATAAGTACAGCACTTTGGCTCGACCAAAAATGGTTTTAAAAATCTGTATAAATAAAACTTGATTTGATTTGATGTATAAACATGTGTCCCCTCTTCTTCATGTCTCTTCTACATCAACATGTGTCCCCTCTTCTTCATGTCTCTTCTACATCAACATGTGTCCCCTCTTCTTCATGTCTCTTCTACATCAACATGTGTCCCCTCTTCTCATGTCTCTTCTACATCACATGTGTCCCCTTCTCAGTCCCTTTTCATGTCTCTTCTACATCAACATGTGTCCCCTCTTCTTCATGTCTCTTCTACATCAACATGTGTCCCCTCTTCTTCATGTCTCTTCTACATCAACATGTGTCCCCTCTTCTTCATGTCTCTTCTACATCAACATGTGTCCCCTCTTCTTCATGTCTCTTCTACATCAACATGTGTCCCCTCTTCTTCATGTCTCTTCTACATCAACATGTGTCCCTTCTTCATGTCTCTTCTACATCAACATGTGTCCCCTCTTCTTCATGTCTCTTCTACATCAACATGTGTCCCCTCTTCTTCATGTCTCTTCTACATCAACA
>NW_011358024.1:0-2725 GCF_000735185.1 Notothenia coriiceps | reverse complement strand
TTAATCTTTACTTCCTGTCTGTTCTTCTGCTGTTCCCTTTATTTTACTTCCTTCTGTCTTCCTGCTGTTCCCTTAGGTTTACTTCCTGCTGTCTTCTTCTGCTATTCCCTTTAATCTTTACTTCCTGTCTGTCTTCTGCTGCTGTTCCCTTAGTGTTTACTTCCTGTCTGTCTTCTTCTGCTGTTCCCTTAGTGTTTACTTCCTGTCTGTCTTCTTCTGCTGTTTCCTTTAGTGTTTACTTCCTGTCTGTCTGTCTTCTTCTGCTGTTCCCTTAAGTGTTTACTTCCTGTCTGTCTTCTGCTGCTGTTCCCTTTAATGTTTACTTCCTGTCTGTCTTCTGCTGCTGTTCCCTTAAGTGTTTACTTCCTGACTGTCTTCTGATGCTGTTCCCTTTAATGTTTACTTCCTGTCTGTCTTCTGCTGCTGTTCCCTTCAGTGTTTACTTCCTGTCTGTCTTCTGCTGCTGTTCCCTTAAGTGTTTACTTCCTGTCTGTATTCTGCTGCTGTTCCCTTCAGTGTTTACTTCCTGTCTGTCTTCTTCTGGTGTTCCCTTTAGTGTTTACTTCCTTCTTTACTGGGCACAGTTGAGCGATCTTGTTTTCTGACATACAAAAATGAATGTTTTCTGTAAACAGCTGACATTAAATTGACCAGACTTTTGATATGACTGCACCCTTGATCCTATTTTAGCAACAATCTGTTAGCAAGAAATACTGTAGCAGTCTGCAGAGTGTTACAAATGGACAGCATTGAGTATGTAACTAAGCCGTGTAATGAACCTCAATGATCCATCCTCCATCGGAGCTCAGTGTAGGGAGTAGTTTCACCTCCTGGCTCTCAGTGAGTTCAGCGCACGTTGACCTTCAGACCGAACGGCTGCAGGGCTTTTCACAGAAGAGTCTCTGAGCTGCAGCTACAGTGGATTTATCTGAACGCCGCTCGGGCAGAGAAACTCAATTTGGCTCCTGATCAAATGTTTGATCTTCATCATCTCGCTCCGACTGATGAAGACTAATTAGATCTTTTCTTCTTTTATTTCTGGAGCAGAGGAGATAATCATCCACGATGAATTGTGCATGAGTGAAGGGACAAGAGAGCAGCCCTTATTCCTAACACGGAGCCAATGAATCAAAACATTACCATAGGTCACTGAATTAATTCTCCAATTGGTCTGATTTCTCTTGGGCCCCCCGAATTCACCTGTAGGAGGAGGAGGGGGGGTTTCCAGGTCAGAATCTGCACCGGGTAACAGAGGAGCTGAAATGTAGACTTTCCCTGTAAAATGTTAAAGTGATGCCAGAAAGCAATATTTCTGTTTGTCAAAAGCTGTATAATTACTCAAACTGAGCGTCAGACGGCTTTTGGGGTTTTCTGAGGAAGTAAAGAAACCGGATTTATTTGTTGTTTGAGGTGCATTATAGGACTCAGCAGCTTTAAGACACGAAGACACTATTATTTTCTGCTTCGCTCTAATGCAGTATTTTCATTGGTCCACGGGCCGTCATTTTGTGACGTTAGCGCCCTCATACTATATTTTCTAGAAACCCCCTGTCTCCTAATGTATTTATTTTGGTTGTATCAGCAGTTATGTTGCTCTCTGCAGCTTGGTTGTTGTGTTCTTGCAGTTCTTGGAAATCGACCAGTGGTTTCAAAGTAAACAGCGAGCTGAAGGGGAGAGGACACGTCATACCTGTTTCCTAACAACCACTCTAATAAAAGACATCCATTCATACACTTTAAAGGTCTCCTATTGTACTGCTTTTAGGCGTATATTATAGGTCTCAGATATAGAAAAAACATGTCTCTGAAGTGTTTTGAGCAAAACAATTCAAACAGATCGTTCTAGCCTCATCCCCCTCACTTATAGCTGTTACTAAAGAGCTGACTCTGGGTCAGTAGCTTCAGAGAGAGAGTAGATCTCATCAGGAGAACTCTCCCAGCAGAAACTCAGCTAAATGCTGCCGTGATGAAACTCCACATCATGTTCCAAACCACATCAAGGATTCTCTCTGAAACAGGATGCAGCTCAAACTCTCTCTCTCTCTCAGGTTTACCACAAGGTGACTTCCTTTTGATTTCCTGCTTCTTCACACAGACTCTCTCCAGTGCAGGTTAGCTCTGAGTGTTAGCATGCTAATGTAAACACAGAGCATATTACTTCAGAACACGTCGCTCATTCTCATAGCAATACAGGCTTAGCAGGTGGCTAGGATAGCTGTAAAGTTAGCATATGAGATATCTGGCTGTAGGCCTATAGATAATCAACGCCCAAAATATGTAAACAAACCTGGCAATACACTTGATTGTTGTGATAAATATAATTTTCCTTGTAGTGCAGCAAATAATTTAACAAACCAGGGTAAACTCCTTTGAGGTTAATAAAAAAACAACAACCTCTTAGCCACTCAAAAAAAACAAATAATAATAATAATAGTCTAAAGAAGTACATTTGACTTCCCCATAATCACAAACATCTAACTCAATAGAGAAAACACCAACATGTATCCTCTGAACTGTAGTGGAGTAGAAGTACACAGTGCAGTACTTGAGTTGATCTACTGAGTAACTTTACTCAGTTACACTGTAAAAGATGCTGCTCCAAAAACAAGTCAATATAGAATAAAAAAAAGGTGTTTTCTCTTTTAATAAGTGAACAGATCTGCCAATAGAAGAAGAACAAGATGGCTTGGTGAGATTTGTTGAAGTGAAGATGGGATAATTAGAT
>NW_011358023.1:14174-19128 GCF_000735185.1 Notothenia coriiceps | reverse complement strand
CAGGGGGGCTAGTGAAGTACTTCGTGACCACAGAGTGTGAACGTTGTGATCAGCTGTTTTAGCGCAGTTCTCCGGTAAGCCGGTTGGCGTAGTTTTCGCACAATTCCGTTGTACAGACCGACGTTAACCACAGCCCTGTCTGTGTACACGGAGACCGACTCTGTCGTCCGGTGATCTAATGTCTTTCATTTTTTGTAAAGCACTTTGAATTGCCTTGTGTTGAAAGGTGCTATATAAATAACTTGCCTTGCCTTGCCTTGCCTTGCCTTGCCTTGCCTTGCCTTGCCTTGCCTTGCCAACCGCCTTCTGGAAAAGCTTCACAAGTACGTCGGTACGCAAATGCGCTTTGTGACACACAAGTGACGGTACGCATTTCAGATTACGCACATAACCTGCGTAGGCCTACCAGTTATGTGCACCCCTCAGGCACTTCGCTCATTCAATGAAGCTACAGAGCTTAGGAATGGCCTGCTCTACTATTTTAAAACGGAATTGCAGTTTTATTGCTTATAGATTATCAGAAAATTTCAAAGGGGAGACAGCCACATTGGATATTAACCTATGGATTAACTACATCATCGTTGTTATCGTTTTAATGCCATTGAAGACCAGTTTAGACCAGACAAAGACGAAGGTAAGCCATGTTGGCGTTGTGGGCTACCTAGCGCCACTTGTTTTGATGTACGTTTTTGTTGATAACGTCGCAAGTTTGTATCTTTCAGTGTTGAGGTGGGCACCGTTAGATTCTGTGTCTTTACGATCATAAACGATGTGTTGGATGTGCAGCTAGGATAAGTAATAAGGGAGCTAGGAGTGATTTTCGGTGCAGTAATAGGTTAGCATTTTTCGCTCTAGGCTAATTCAGAGGCTCTCTGTTAGCATTGTGTGTTTTAAAAAAAAGAATCAGTTAAATTAGTTTTTTCCCGTTATATGGATATAAAATATTCATAGTTTATTAAATATTAAGGTTCCTTAGACGTTGTTTCCTGCAAATGACGCGATTTCGGCCCCGGAACCGGGTCCGTGGGGCTTAAGAGGTTTTAAAGTTACAACCGGCCCTTTGAGTGCAACCAAAATGCTGATGTGGCCCGTAATGAAATTGAGTTTGACACCCCTGCTCTAAAACATGAACATGACACATTTGCAGTGAGAGATGCAGCGTATAGACTTTACAACGAACTGCAACACATCTAAACAAGTGCGAACAGACAATACAAAATGTATATATTAAATTAAAAACCAAGAACAATAATGTATGTTTTGCTGTTGTGCCACATGTATTGTTGACATTTATGTTTAGTGTATTTTCTTTTTAATTCTGTTATAACGCCGTGTGCGGAATGCTTTGGCAATGTTTACAATGTGGTCATGCCAATAAAGCCCCTTTGTATTGTATTTTATTGTATTGTAATAAAAAGAAAAACTGTAGAATAAGTCAAGAAACTTACGAGATGAAATGCCTACATTTCCCAATAGCAAAACTTATATCTCACAGATATGTAGCTGTATACCTTTTCAAAAATATATCCAATTAGAGAGAAAAGGATGTGTTTTCATGTGGCTTAGTGAAGACATTTATCTATCTGACCCTTTTCACAAATGTCCTCCCGTCCTGCAAAGCTCTGCACATAAATTGGATGACTCTTCTCCGTGCGCAGATACACCGAACCCCGCAGGAACAGAGAGGAAACACACAGTAACCTTTACAGGAGAATCCTCAAATGAGCCTGTCAGCCACTTCCCCACGGGTCAGGGGTCATGCAGATCGAACAGTGAATACAGCGCTCTCTGGAGATCATTTTTAAAGGGATAGTTAGGGTGTTTCGAAGAGGGGTTGTTCTATGAGGTTTTAATCCATAGTTGGTGTTACAGTAAATGCAGTCAGCATACCCACACTTTGGAGAAACAGCAGGAATTGAAGCACTGTTGAAGGGGGCAGCAGCTACACTCATATAGTTTGTCACCATACATGGAGTATGCTTACTGATTTACTTTGATGTCAGACATCCCTCCACCGGAGATCTGGAACGACACTCAGGCTCCATTGGCAGGAAGAGTGATTATACCTTGCAGAACGCAGGAGGTGCAGTTCTACGCCTCGATTGGTTCGTTTTTTGGGGTCATTGTGTGACTTTTGGGGTTTTAACTGGTAAGCAGAAAGTCACATAATAACACAAAAACACAAACCAATAGAGGCAGCGGTAGATTAGAAAGTCTTCTGTTCTGCAAAGTTAAATACATATATAATAAATCAAATATAACATTTTTGCATACACCTAAACTCAGTGGTGAAATGTAACTAAGTACATTTTTTAAAGTACTGCAAAATTGAGGTATGCACTTTACTTGAGTATTTTACTTTTACTAAACCACATGCAGGCAAATGTGCTTTTAACTCCATTACAACAATTTTACATATCTAGTTACTATTAGTTTATTGATGTAATGTCTATATCGACACACATTTTAATACATTATTAGAGTTTGAGCTACTCAGAGGTGTATACAATACGTTGAACAAGAGCAGCATTGAAGTGGTGAACCCATAATGCACAGTACATTTAATTTCTAATAAAAATAATTATAGATTATCTGGTGCTACAAACGTCCTTTTTTGCTTCAGTACTTTTACTTTTGTTAGTGTTTATTTTACCTTTACTTGTAATTTAGTACTTTTACATTGAAGTATTGCTACTTTTACTTAGATTAATAATCTGAGTACTCCTTGCACCTCTGCTTAAACAATTATTTTGTACTTCTGTGCTGGTACTCCTTTAAGGCAGAATCTGTGCACTCGTGACGTGATGCATATTTTCTGTTCAAATGAGCAATATCATCATTTGATGAATAGATTCCATTGTGATTTATGGAACCCTCTCATTTTTGTGCACATCGCTCATTTTATCAGGAATGTTTTTGCTGATTCCTTTGAAAGGACTTCTTGCTCATATGAATGTTGATAAGCGTAATGGAAAGAATGTAAAAGGAGGAAACTGTTCCTGAAAAAAAAAAACACTCTTCTCTGCTATTTCCTCTGACAGGAAATTGTGTCTTTGATCTAAGCCATCACACTCATCTGGTCATCGCATGCGAGGTGTCACTCCTCCCTCACGGCGGAGAGGAGGACATTTGCTGCGACCGTGTGAATGTCAAACACTCGAGCACGTGAAAGATGAAAAATAAGATCTGTAATAAGTCAGGGTTCAAGAACAGATCTGCAGTCCTTTGGGAGAATAGGAAAGAGTGATAGATTCATCTCTCTTCTTCCACTTGTCTGAGACTTGCATCAGGCTGCCTCTGCAGGGGAGGAACACTACGGAACACCACGGACCAGGCTCAGTCTGTGACGAAGATTCACACCTGCCACTACCAGGGAGTGTGTCCTCGTGTGTGTGTGTGTGTGTGTGTGTGTGTGTGTGTGTGTGTGTGTGTGTGTGTGTGTGTGTGTGTGTGTGTGTGTGTGTGTGTGTGTGTGTGTGTGTGTGTGTGTGTGTGTGTGGGACCTACAATGACCGTGCAAGGGGGCATTTTCATGTGGAGCGTCCCTCACGGTCAAAAACACACAGGAAGCTGATGAAATAACACTGAAATATGTACTTCTCCAATGCAATATACACATATATGTTAGCATTTGATATTATTTTAAAGAGGACACATTTTTGGTTGTTTTGTACAAAAAATAGTATTTGTTTACAACATGACGAACATGACGCTGATGACGATGACCTCATCTTTTATTTTTAAGAAAAATGTACGCTAGAGGGGGGGGGACCAGAAACGTTTTTTTAAGCTTCTTCTTGCACCTGTTGAACATGACTATTTGAGAATGTATTTATTTAAAAAAAATTGTATCTTGAATTTTTTTTTCCCCGCAACTCTTTGTTGTAAATATTATTATAAAAATAATAGATACAATTTCTGACATTTTCAATAAATTGACTAATAAAAAATACTTTATTTTTCTCTTATTGTCCTTCGGGTTTTCCCTTTCCTGTAGCGTGTTATATAGGTTTTAGTGCATGTAAATGGTACCTCTATTGTTTCCCCGACTCAGACTGCAAGGAATCTGGGTGTGATCCTAGATAACAAACTGTCCTTCACTGCAAATATCGCTGCTACAACCCGCTGCTGGAGATACACGCTTTACAACATCAGGAGGATACGTCCCCAGCTGACCCAGAAAACAGCGCAGGTTCTGGTCCAGGCTCTCGTCATCTCACGCCTAGACTACTGCAACTCCCTCCTGGCTGGTCTACCTGCATGTGCCATCCGACATCTGCAGCTCATCCAGAATGCAGCGGCTCGTCTGGTCTTAACCTTCCTAAATTCTCCCACACCACGCCGCTCCTCCGCTCCCTTCACTGGCTTCCAGTAACTGCTAGAATCCACTTCAAGACACTGGTACTTGCGTACCATGCTGCGAATGGATCTGGCCCTTCCTACCCTCCTTGTGTCCCTAAATCGGTACGTCTGCCATGTAATGTAATGTAAAGACTGCGAAAAATAGGTTCGCTGACTGTTATTCCACGCAAAAGCTGGCTATGTTAAATTATGTTTGAACTTCTTTTGTCCTTACTTATGTATATTCCATGATAAGTCCAAAAGTATCTCGATTTTGTAAAGTTCACGATGAGGTTGCCGAAATCTCATTCGGTCAGAGAAATAAAAAATCATTATTCGACGAAACATCAATAAGATAGCGAGCTATCAACCTCAGCTTTTCTCTACTCCAAAAGTACGACGACGGCACATCTCACATATACAGAATAACGACAGAGAACATAACAGATATACACCTCGAGTAAGGGTGGGTAAACCTCGGTCTATCGATCGAGGTGCAACAGACTACTTAGACAAAAAAAAAACCAGAGAGGGAGCGTCACCCAACGTCGATCGAGACAAACCGACTAACAGTCACGCACACGTCACGTGCACGACCCAATGCCAAATTTGG
>NW_011358023.1:0-8191 GCF_000735185.1 Notothenia coriiceps | reverse complement strand
CCCGGATGCTCCGTTGGTTTGTTCGTGGGTTGTTCACGGATGTTACCCGGACGGGGGTCGTCGTGCTGAGGGTTGTTCCGGATGTTCCGCGAGGGTTGTTCCGGGATGCCACCGAAGGGGTCGTCGTCTGAGGGGTTGTCCCGGATGCTCTGGCGGATGCTCTAAGGGTTGTCCTGAGGGTTGTCCCAGATGCACTGAAGGGTTGTTCCGCGATGCACCGGGGAGTCACCGTTCGTTGCTTGGTCAGGATGCTCCGTGGGTTGTTTCCGGATGTTACGAGGGGTCGTCGCCTGAGGAGTTGTTCCGGATGCGTCCGAAGGGTTGTTCGGCGATGCACCGAGGGTTCGTTCGTCTGGAGGGTTGTCCCGGAATGCTCTGTGCCGGATGCTCTGAAGGGTTGTTGAGGATGCACTGAGGGTTGTCCGGATGCACCTGAGGGTTTCCTGGATGTACCTAGGTTCTTCCGGATGCATCTCGGGGAGTCGTCCCGTTCGTTGCTTGGTCCGGATGCTCCGAGGGTTGTCCCGGATGCACCGGGGAGTCTCGGCCGACTTGGGGTCGGATGTAGAGAGGAGTCCGAGCGAGGAGGGTTTGGAGTCCAGGGCTCACCGAGTGTCTTTAGCGTTTACCAACGCACAGTCAGGTTTCACCCTGGTTTCGTCCACTCACATGACACCAGTCGAAAGAACGACAGATAATGTAAATTGAATTTGGACCACTGAATTACACACAAACAAGAATGTCAACGGTTCGACCACAGGCCTACTTATAAAGTACTTAATTCAAAAAAAATTTAGTTCTACATTTATGTACTTAATTGGGTGAACCAACCACAGAAATGAAGTGCCAAATAACACCCTACCACTTACGTACTCACGACACCCCTACATTCGAACCACGGGAGATCACAGATTTTCCACACACGTTCTTACAAAGAAAATGTTTTGATTAAACGGTTCTACATAAGAATTATGAAATGTCGCGACTGTTTTCTAACGACTTTAGGGGAACTCGTTTTTGTTTTACAAGAGTTATCAAGATCAAATCTTGATAACGGGTTTTCAACAACTCCATAGACGCAATACACCGTGTGACCAAGAATTTTGTAACCGTCACCACCGAAAACTCAAAACTGAACAAATGAAACTGGACAATGGTCACAGCGGCCGAGAATATTACATTGAGAATCCAAAATCGAGTTCACGCATTTTTATAGAATAGTGAAATTCCTCGAAGGGTGACTTTACATGTTCGAGTTATACTATCTGTAACTAATGATTTGATTCTTTGTACAACTAAGCGGACATCAGGGCTTTACGAGACGAGAACTTTGATAACTTTTTAAGGAGTTGAACTTACGTTTCACGATGTACGATCACCATCTGACACCCGTATAACCTAATGTACAATATTACATCATATATGACCCGATGTGACTGGACAAAAATGGACACGACCTGCATACCGAATACCACTAACAACTATGATACTTAGTGCGACGGATAACGGCTTGTTCAATCTACGACGGCGATAGTCTCCGCGTGACTCTAAACAGTGTTTATTTCCGTGAACTGTGTAGTGCAATACCGGTTCGTCCAAACGGTAGTCGAATTGAAATTTCCCGCGTGTCACTAACCATGTGCAACATACAATATTTCGAAATAACCCATTTGAGGGCATGAATGTAGACGAGAGACTATTGTGTCTCTCACGTTCGTCGATAACACCGAGACTCTAGCGCTAGCTACAAACATAACTATTCGAGTAGATTCGTCCGTCATTATTCACAAGCTGACGAAGAAGTGGATTTGTAGCCGAACAAATCCACGTGTTGAGGTAGCCGAACCACCTTTTTACTTCGTAGTTCATTAACTTCATGACCTGACGTTACGACATTAAGATCCCTGACGTACAGAAATTTCACCGTGATACAGTTTCTACTTAACGAATAAGCCTATGACGATTACACAGATGTAACATTTTAGATACAGTGTAGGGGATAGAGGATTTCGATCTTCATTACATACTACAGGAACCAAACAAAGTACCACCTCGCGCATCTACGCGTCAAGAGGGAACTTTTTCTCCCTAGATCACTAGAGTTCCCTGGGTTAGACTAATTCTATTTACGACTTTACCTTTCCACTTTTTTATTAATGCGAATATAAATTTGTATCAGGCCCTACTTTCGAAAATTCCATTTCTCATATCTTCTTGGACCGACGAGCCTCCTGATACTCACTTTCTCCTGCCCAGGATTCTTCAGCCGTCTGATAGCATAGCCACCAAATTTATCAGGGATGATGTGGGTCTTGGTCGGGGCGAACTTCTTACCAGATTTTCCCTCTCTGGACGATTTGGAGTCGTAGCTCGTTGAGTAACTGCGAGGTTTGAAGATGGGACCATTTCCTACATTGGACTGAATAGAAGTGCCATAACTTGAGGCCATGGAAGTAGCCTTGTAGCTTCCTCGGGCATTTCCTGCATTCTCTGAAAAGAGTTTACTCTTGTATGGGTTCACAATCTCAGTCTGGCTGGGGTTTTTAAGAGTTAAGGGACGGGAAGGTTTATCCGTTTTAGACACTAGCTTAGCACGAACACTGGAGGAAGTTTTGGTCCGTGCAGGGGCTTGGTTTGGCTCAGGAGCGCCGGCACCAAACAGGCTGGAAGACTTCCGTGTGTCTTTGTTGCTGCTCTTACTCAGAGAATCGCTACCGGCAATAGCAATAGAAAGGCCATGAAAACGCAGTTTAGGCACACCATTCAAGTTGCTGCCCTGCACTAACCTGACTTTAGCTAAGCCACTTTTAGCTGGCTGTGAACAGTTTGTGTGTAGCCACCAGTAGAAGGCCCCCGGCTAAAACTACTGCCCACAGCTGAAGGTATGTTTAAGTTTCTGCTCTGCCTGCGCTGAGCCCTGTCTGAGTCGATTCTGGAGATAGTTGACACCAGCTTCCCGATTATTTTGCTGAAGCCAACATATGTGTTGTTGTTCTGGCTCTGAGCTGCTAGAGAAAAAGAAAAATATTAAAGCCACAGCTATAGTCATTCACAGCACTTAAGTGAAATGTTGTGCTTAGCTCACCTTGTGAAGCCCACAAACAGCGCACATGCTCTGCTTGAACCAAGACAATAAGGAAAATCCTGTACAGAAAAGATGTAAACATCAGAGAACACAGACAGCTAACAACAATTAACTTTGCATATCTGCAGAAATTTACCCCAAATGAACTCCACAAGTCATATTTCTCTCTCTGTTCCAACACAGCAGTAAAGAACCAGTAGCCCTGAAGTGACTTGCTCTGCTTGTCTGAGCAGCAGGAAGGAGGCTTTATTGCCGCTTGCAGCCAATCAGGGCCTAATGAGCTGATTGTCTACAGGTGCTGCTGTGCAGTCAGGGTGGCAACTGAGTGCTGTTGATTTTCTGATTTTCTGTCACCTCTGAGTTCTTAAGTCCTGCGCGAAGAACTGTCGGGTAAAAGCTTGGTTTTGCAAGAAAGAGCAATATCTCAAACCCCTAAATGACCATATTGTATATCAGACTTTCTCACAAAGGGTTACTTTCAGTTGTTCAAGAAACTTGTTTGTTTTTGTTGCATGTCTCAGGATAAAATGAAGAAAGTGAAAACAGAAAACATTTGGGATTTATTGAAGTAATTGGAGAGCAAAAATATGTTTTTGCTTCACCCTGTTGTTACATTACATGTCACTTGTTAGACGCTTTTATCCAAAGCAACTTACATACTCAATACTGTGGACAATCCCCACAGGAGCAATTTGGGGTGAAGTGTCTCAGGGACACAACAACATGTTGACTGCATGTCAGACAAACTCAACGCTTCTGTCAACTCTTTAGCTGAATTGCTGAGGGAGGCGCTCGTGAATTGTTGTTACAGAAACAGAGGGGTTTTAGGTTGCCATGAGGCTGTTGACGGTCTTATTATACATCCGTTGGTTGGTTTTGTGGCACATTTGTAACGCTGTAATTAATAATAATAAATAATAAAGGTCCATCTTCTTCTGTGCCAACTTAGGCAAGCACGCAGGCAAACCTGAGCGCACACAGGGTGGAGAGGTGGAGTGAGGTTGAGCGATGAGAGAGAGAGAGAGAGAGAGAGAGAGAGAGAGATTGAGCGAGGCAGAGAGCGTGCAGGCAGCGGTCTGCTTGCGCACAGAGCAGGAGTTTGTGAGAGAGCCGGCTTGAGATTCACTTTATCTTCAAAATATAATTGATTGCCAGCCTCCCTTGTCCCTGGCTGGCTTGCTAGCTCGTTGGTAACGTAACTGATGTCTTCTAATGTGCCTGCATCTGGCGCTGAGTGTGTGCCTTGGCATTAATTAACCACTTCCCGATATCTATTGTTGCAGATAAATATAAATGATAATAGCCTAACTAACCTAGCAAGCGTAAACTGATAGGCTGCTGTGCCGCATCTCACTCAAAAACCCACACGACTCAACCCAGCGAAAAACCAGTCTCGTGCGCAGCCTTTCATTCAGAATTTCATAGCAAAATAAAAAAATGATATTAAACTAATCTTTCAACATAGTTTAAAACAAAAATAAATATTAGGAGAAAGCCCTACAAATAACAATACACTTAATAATAAAACAATTAAAATGTTGTATTCAGCCCTGATTAAAACAGCGGTTCCAAATCCTGGATGGGCGGACTCGGCCCCATGGGGCCCGCCCATGACGCCGGGTCTGGTATGAATGTTTTCTTGCTGTAAAAATCTCCTTTCTGTTTCCCCTTAAAAACGTTAGCAATGTCTCCCATAACGTGAGTCTGAAAAAAACGTGACTTCCGCCTGCAGTTTTTTAAAATGTCAAAATAAAAGTCCCTAGATGATAGCATCAGAAAAAGGGAATCATAATATTTGAAGTGTCTTGCGTGCTGACGTAATTAAAAGCTATAACCACCAATACCTCCCCCCAAACATATTTTAAATGATATACGGATAGGAAAATGTATCAACTCATAACCCAGGTATGTTAATTTTTGTCAAAGGAGAGATTAGTTTCTACAATAAATGTGCCATTTCTCCGTTACCTTCAAAATAAAAGACAAAAGCCTATAACCGAACATGCCAAATGTTTAAAGCAGGTCATGATACAATTTGCGGAGGGATTACAATGCTCATATTCAGCATTTTCTTCTGAACGGTTACTTACATACTATTGTAAGTTTGATGTTGATTTAGAGAATGACACTAAAACCAAGAAAAATCCCAGCTTTATAGACAATGTTTTAGACTACAATTTTACATTATGAAAATGAGGCACTTTGAATTTGCAACTTACATATCAGGGACAGAGATATTTATATAGCCCAGAATGTTTTTTCTGTAGCCCCGGACAATTCTCCCTGAAATATAATACATTAACCGTGCTTTACCTGAACCTCATCAGCAAGACACTTCATGATTCCCTTTTTCAGATGCTTTCATCTAGGGACTTTTATTTTGACATTTAAAAAAACTGCAGGCGGAAGTCACGTTGTTTTCAGGGATTCGACTCAAGTTATGGGAGTCATTGCTAGCGTTGTCGAGGGGAAACCTCTTATTATATATCGATGGGGGAAACAGAAAGGAGATTTTTATAGCAAGAGAACATTCATACTTAGGTTGTAGGGGCCAAGACTAGGTTTCAGCCGATATACTAACACTGTTGTTTAAGAAACGATGTCGAAAACAGAGGGCAATTCAGCTAAAGAGTTGACAGAAGCGGTGAGTTTGTCTGACAACGATAAAGGTATGTGCATATAAACTAACATAGTAATACTTTAAATGTCGTGTTTCTTTTCTTATAGATGGAGGCAACAATGCAAAGACTTCAGGGACGATTCAAGGGAATTTCTGAGCAGCTGGAGTCCAAAAATATCCTTTTTTTTAATGCCATGCTCCTACTGTAAAGTAAACAGCTGGTAACTTCACTGCCTGCTTCACTTTTTGGCGTTTCCGGTCTACTCAATAATTGTCGGAGCATTTACTTATTGTTATAATGTATTAAGCGAGTCCTGCATTTAGCTAAAACGCACCTGAGAGTAATTACTAATCAAAGACGTGTCCTCCTGTCAAACACACAGCTGTGTTAACATGCATGGCCACTGGGGGGCGTTCAAACTCAGTCTAAAACTAAAACCTCAAATCCAATTTTAGGGAATACTTATGCATATTTTTCTATTCAAGATACATTTGTGAAATGCAAAAACTAAAATAGGAAGCATAAAAGATAAAAATACAACATTTGTTCTCGAAGTTATTTTCCTGAGCATGGCAGACATTCAAGACCTAAGTACTTCTATTTTTACTCAAGTACAAGATCTGATTATTTCTACTTTTACTCAAGTTCAAGATCTGAGTACTTCTACTTTTACTCAAGTTCAATATCTGAGTACTTCTACTTTTACTCACGTTCAAGATCTGAGTACTTTTACTAAAGTACAATACCTAAGTACTTCTATTTTTACTCAAGTACAAGATCTGAGTAATTCTACTTTTACTCAAGTACAATATCTGAGTACTTTCCCCACCTCTGTGTAGATGTCTCTTTGACTACATTACTTCAGCTTTTTACTTGCTTTTGCTACGGTAAAATATATTTGTGAAACTAGGCTTTCAGTAGAGTAAGACTTTTGAAATGTTAACCATTGCAGCCCTGTCCCGTTCCCCTTGTGACCTTTCAATCAAGATGTTTACAACACACCTGCGAGTAGGAGCCTTCTCAAAAACAGTTAAAGAGTCTTATATGTTTTTAATGTATGTCATTGTGAAGGAACAGGAAACAGACAACACTGGGAGAGCAGGTACGTTTGAGAAAAAACTGGATTTTATTCACCCAAATAATTTATAGTCCTTATAAAATAACACAATTAACAAAGATACAACTAACGCTCAATTATATCTAAAATAAACCTATATTTTCTAGATGTGATTAAGCAGCTTCACGCCAGGAGGAGGGTTAGCACTCTAAAATGAAAAGCTTCCAGAATTAAACAAAATTGTGTGCACCAATTTGTCAAAGAAGACATTGCTGTAAATGCTTAATATAATTTGCATGTGAAATGGTTGCTATATTGAGTTGTTGCTCTCTGGTTCCCTGGCAGATTGTTCCTTCACTTTCTCACTAGATGAGATGGGAACGCGCATCGACGACCTTGAGAGTGACGTGTCTGAGCTCATGACGCAGGCTGGCATGGAGGAGCAGGCCACTTCCTGTCATGTGACCTCCAAAAACTGAGGGGCTTCCTATTACCTTTTCCCACAGATATGTCACTTTAGTGGGGACACATCACTTTACCTCTTATCACTTTAAAATGTAGCCAAATGTATGCTTTGCTGCTCACAAATCTGCACGGACCAATTTCCAAAATCTTTTGCAAAAAATGTAATATAAGTCAGGCCTCTCATATGACGCACACTTGCTAGCCTTTTCCATTCTTCGTTCTCCGAATGAAAGGGAGGATTCTTGCCTAGCCTCTGAAAGACCTGACTCGGAGGGACATGTCCTACCAAGGAAGCGTCCTCAACATTGAGAAACACCCTCTGGCTGCACTCTGGAGCAAAACACTCAACCATATCATATCTTTTTTATCTCTTTAAGGGCATCTTATTTGATCAAATAAAGTGTTAGTAACCTTTATGTATTATCTTTGGATATAGAGCAGATTGTTGCCATCATAACGTCTGAGTTTTAAACTAAGATCAGGTGCCTATATCCTAGCTACAGTATGTCACTTAAAATGAACACAGTGGCATCTAAAATACGACATTATTGGAAGAATATCGACTTTTGATAAACCATTAATGAATGCAGCTCACCTTATCTGGTTTTATATAATTTCCACTACCGTTATCTAAATGTCTCTGCCTATATATTGGGTGTTTCTCAATGTCGAGGACGCTTGCTTGGTAGCACATGTCTTCCGAGTCACTTGCTTCAGAAGCGAGGCAAGAATCCTTCCTGGCATTCGGAAAACGAAGAGTGGAACAGGCGAGCCAGTGTGTAGGTGTGCGTCATATGAGAGGCCCCCGCCTTACATTTTCCCCACAGATTTGCAATATGGTCGAAATTGGACGGTGTGCAAAGCAGTGTGGGGATTTTAAGACCGCGGAGTCTACACATGTGCAGCCTCGAAATTTCTCGCTACGAAGTACGCCGGGCTCGGTAGAATTCCAAGTATGCTGGA
>NW_011358022.1:10857-21443 GCF_000735185.1 Notothenia coriiceps | reverse complement strand
CTCTTTGTGGTCTCTTGTTCATAATCGTTTTGATTCACTTTTAGCACCTTTTCTTACGTTTCTTTGTAGTTTTTTTGTTTTTACTCATCTTGTGTGTTTGTGTTCTCTTCATGGTTATTTTAGCGCCTTTTTTGAAGTTCATTGTGTAATCTCTTTCAAACTGTTTATAATTGTTTGTATTTCTCTTTTTGTATTGTTTGTTTTCTTCTGACTAAATTGGATCTTGCTTGCTTAAAGGTCCCCATGTCATGCTTCTCCGGTTATCACCCGTCCCCTTGTGTGTTATGAAGGTTGTTCTAAACGGTCTGCAGAGTCACAAACCCTCAAAGTACACCCTGTAGGGAGTAAAACTCTAACACAGAGAAGACCTGTCTATGCTGCCCCAGAACGCCTCGTTGGACATTTCTCTTTTTCCATTGTTTGGTTCCGGGTTCCCGGTACCAAAATGGACCAATCCGCTCAGCTCCTCACACACGAGGACGTTTAGCGTTTACATTTTCAACTAACAGGGATTCCCATTGACTTGCATAGAGCTCCCTGAACGCTGGTAATAGACGAGTTGGGGTGGTGGAGAAATGCTCTCCGCAGATCCATTCTCACAGCGTTACAAACCTTTTTCTTACTCAATATCAAGCCACACTTATTGTTTTTACTTCGGCTGTGAGTGTTTGTGTGCTCAGGATGAGTTTTGCGCTGTCCCGCTGTATCGCCGACACGGAAACCACACCAGTAAGCCAGCTCACTGAGCAGCGAGCCTCGCAACGTCCCGACCAATCAGAGCACAGTGGGCTCACAGGGAGGGGGGGGGCAGGAGCTCCAACAAGCCGTGTAGGACAGAGAGTGAATACACATACTATACAGAGATGCTGTTTGAGAAACCAATGTGAGTTTGGAACATTGCACAATTTAAATCTATTCTAGTAGACCTCAACAATGGAAACATGATCAATAGAAATGGCCATGACATGGGACCTTTAAAATCAGCAGGATGAATCGTACTCTGGTTGTTGTTGAGCCCAATATACGGAAGATCATTGGTGCCAGGCATTGGAAAAAATACATCGGAAGAGGTAGTTTTTAATTTTGCATTTTGTAAGTTTAACTTTCGGTTTTTGTGTAATGCATAACAAATACATCTATTTGAGGTGAAAGATAATTTTAAACAAATATCAAATGTTGAGAATAAAGTCAAGATGTTTAGAATAAAGCCACACTTTTCAGTGCTCCCAACATTATCGCAGATGAAGTCATTCGCAATTTAAAAATACAGTTGAACTGTTGAGAAAAAACGTGGTTTTTCAAGATTGAAAAGAAACATTTGCACACACAAAATAATGACTAGTGTTGACCTTATAATGACGGTTTGGCCTTATTATGAACATTTCAAATGTATTCTTTAATTGCATAATAAATACAAAAATCTTTCTCCTCCTTTTTACCCCTTTAGACCAGTGCTTTATACTCTTGAGTAAAAGAGGATAATTATACATGTCACTTGTTAGACACTTTTATCCAAAGAGACTTACATACTCAACACTGTGGACAATCCCTACAGGAGCAATTTGGGGTGAAGTGTCTCAGGGACACAACGACATGCTGACTGCAGTGGGGTTTGAACCTGTGCTCCCCTAACCACTGTGCCACACGCCTCCCATCAAAATAGTATTAAAATATAAGAAGGAGAATAAAAGTTGGACATAAGGAAAAAAGCCAACCTTGGATTAAATAAAATATTAAATGTAAAAGTAAATAAACACTTGTATATAGGAGAAGAGCACTCGTGCATGTGATGGTTTCAGCATCTAGTTTCAGAATCTGAGCTAGTTGTTAAATGTGGAGATATTTTTAATTTTTATGTATAGGACAGAAATACAAGACGTCGGTGGTTGATGTGCGTCAATGCTACGGAAAAGATCACCTTTAACGTCCACGCAGCAAAATGCAATCAAACACCCATCGATGATAAAGTTATAGATCGCATATCAGCGGCACACAGATTCAGCAAAAAGTTAATTAACCGTAAAACGTTTCCAAATTACCGTGGCTGTCCACCCGCATATATTTTTATTTAAGAGAGGTGTGTTTTAGGAAACTGAGCAGATATTTGCTTTTGAATATTTCTGCTTTTTTAAATATATAGAAAAGTCTAAGAAGACAAGTTAGAAATGCTATATTTGGGATCCTTTTCCAAACGGCTTACTTTCCTAAAAGACTATCTTATTTGAGGTCTTTTTTAACACTTAAATAATATTAATTTCTTACAAATAAACCAAAACCTAGCGAACAAAACCAGACAAGTCAAGTAAACAAGACTGGATTTACTATGTAAGACTAACCTGTTAACATCTTGAAACGTGGTGTGAAAGTTATTATTGGATGGCGTTTTGTTGGATGTTCAGTACAGGCTGTTACAGTCGGGCACTTATCACTCGCAGCAGGGTCGCCTCAACTATTTAAATATTTGATTTTTAACACTCTCTACTATCGCCGCCATGAGGTCACTGCAGGAGCTTTGGACTTTGGCAGCTAATAGAAAACCACACAGAATATGAAGTGTGGGGATCTGTGAGGCGTCTGACTGCCTGTATGGTCATTTTAGTTGTGTGGCTGAACAGCTAAAGATAGTTTGTTTGTGTGTTTTTTTATTGTGAGAACTTGCTCTTTGACTTCCTCTGCTTTGATGTTGCACACTGATAAGAGGATTTATAGTGATTACATTTTTCGTACAGCTTCCATTGGTTGCTCGTCTACTTGAGGAGGCTGTGGCTCAGTGGATAGTATGATGGACTGTGAATCAGGGGCGTAGCAAGTTTGAGTCCCACTGCAGTCAGCATGTCGTTGTGTCCCTGAGACACTTCACCCCAATTGGCTCCTGTTGGGATTGCCCACAGTACTGAATGTATGGAAGTCGCTTTGGATAAAAGCGTAATAACAACTATTTATTTTCTTACCCTTGCTAAGAAGATCAAACAAATATTATAAGTCTTTACGACACCGACAAAATGACTATTAGTATATAAAAAAACTCACTCCATGTTATCTTAAATTCTTTAAGAAATTTTTTTCTTAAAGAACTGATAGCCAACAGTAAAAAACGACAGCAAGTCCCAATTAATCTAAGCAATAGTGGGTTTGAGAGCAGCAAAACTATAGGAAAATATCCGTATGCAAACTTTTACACAACTTGAGCAGTTTAGTCAAAGATTCAACCGGCTGAACTGCTTCACAAACATGAATTTCCACTCAAACTTAACTGTTTAAAACACATCAGACTTACATAGACATGAAGTGCACCTGTACAATCAATCAATCAATCAATCAATCAATCAATCTTTATTTATATAGCCCAATATCACAAATGTTACATTTGTCTCAGTGGACTTCACAGTTTGTACAGAATATCAGTATGACAATACGACACCCTCTGTCCTTAGACCCTCACATCGTACAAGGAAAAACTTCCAGAGAAAACCCCACAGTTTAAAGGCGGAAATGGGAGAAACCTCAGGGAGAGCAACAGAGGAGGGATCCCTCTCCCAGGACGGACAGACGTGCAATAGATGCCGTGTGTAAATCGAAAAGATAATACATTTACAACATAGGTAGACCAAATGTTTGGAAATGCATGTGTGTATAATAGGAAGATGAATCCACGAGGATATCCATCCAGGACTTATGATCCAGGACCACAGCCACGGCTCAAGATCCAGGACTAGCGATCCATGACACAGGACCGCAGGATCATCCATGATTCCGGATCCCGGCGTATATAGACACCAAAAAGAAAGAAATTTGGGGAAACCTGGGACCCTGTGTCAGGATAGATGCTAAATCATAAGTTATACCACTGATGTTTACCTGAGTGTCGTCAGATGCTACCAGAGCCACATCGCTGACCTTGTCCCCGTCCAGATCCGGGACGCTCAGAACGGGCACGGTGCTGCGCAGACCAGGAGGCTGAGGATGCTGCCACCTGACCTCCCCTGCACACACACATCACACAGGAACAGGCCACTCAGGCTGACTGAATCCATTTGACTTTTTAACTAAATGTACAGCTTTCCTTGAGCGTTAAAGTTCATGTTCGACCTTGGATATAGCCGTGGAGAAAGGTGGAAAGAGATTATGTTTGAAATGCATCTCTGGGATCATCAGATGGACTATGCTTAGTATATTTAGCCACATTTCTAAATGATAAAACCTCTTTATTTTATAGTTTGCAATGCTTTGAATCCTTGCTTTTAATGTCACGACTCATTCTAACGGGGAAATGAGCTGAACGCAACACATGGACGACAGCCATTTACAAAAGCTGTATGGCAAAATGCTTTTTGAAAAAGAGATGTTATGTATGTTATACATAAAACAGAGAGCAATGAGTCACCAACCAGTGAATTTGTCAAGAGCTGTGAGTTGGTCGGAGTGGGACAGCAGACAGTCCCAGGTTCTGCCGGTTTCATCTTCCAGACCGCACTGGGCCCAGTGAAACTCTGGAGCCAGCGGACGGCCCCACAGTGTCTTCCCACCCGTCCCGTCCACTGCCATCACAAACACACATGGAGAGGGCAGACCTGGAACACAGAAAAGTGTGAATCACACAAAACAAAAGCAATACACAGCAAACTCTTGTGTCCTCGCGTTTGATGAACTTATTCTTTCTACCTGCATTAGCACACGTGTTGTTCGGACTGGGTTCTGTGTCTTTCAGGACAAACAAGACATCCATCACCTTGTCTTTGCTTGCATCTTCTATGGCTAAGAAGTCATATGTTTCTGTGAGAGAAGGAGAGAATAGTAGTAAGTCCCGTGAATAATAAAACACTACCAGGCAGTGAGAAGCAAACAAATGTACACACCTGCTTCAGTGAAATTCCTGTTCCAAGTAACGTTGTACTGTGGTCTGACAGGACAGGGGAGGACGAAGGAGAAGGCGAACACTATGGTGAGGCAGAGGAACAAGGAGAAGAAGAAGAATCCGGTTCTCCAATGGGTGAGCTTGGTTAGCCCGATGACTTCCTTATAACTCTTCTTCTTCAGCTCTGCTGCTGATGGTGCTGTTCCCGTCTCTGCTCCTTCCTCTCCGCTCTTCAGAGGGTCGCCTTCAGTGGCACTGCCTGTCGTCTCCATTGTAGCCTCAATGCATTTACCAGCCCACAATTCTACTAAACAGGGAAGAGAGCTTACATTAAGATCCTGACCTCAATGTTATGCTAGTCTTGAATGCACACTTAAAGAGGCCCTATTATGCTCGTTTGCGAGTTCAGATGTGTGTGTTGTGTCTCTACTGTGACATGTTTACATGCTTTAATGTTCAAAAAGGTCTTTATTTGTCTCATACTGTCTGTACTGCAGCACCTCTTTTCACACTTCTGAGCCCAGTCTGCTCTGATTGGATAACGGACTGGCTCTGTTGTGATTGATCAACTGCTTAGAGATGTCCCACTCCTTATCCAATCATGTACAATTTGTTGGAGTCTTAGCCAATAGAAGTGCGAGTGTTACATAGTGATGTCACTAGGTTAAAGAAGTAAACAAAGGAGGCCAATGGAGGTGTGTGGGAGAGAGCTTTGGGATTTGAGCCTTTGCAGACCATTTAAATGCACAAAAAACTATATAAAACACACTACAGGAAAGGGCGAAAAAAAAACACAACCATAATAGGGCCCCTTTAAATGAAAAGACCCTATCTATTTATTGCACACTCAGTACATAGCAAAGAGTTTGGTGCTTCCTGATCTATTACAGTGGGGAGTAAACTACACATTTGCAAGTGTCAAAGTAACCGGCAATAATAGCAGACAAAACTATCTGGTATTCACATAATAGTAAATTAAACATAAATACTAAAGGCAGCAGTGTCTGTCTGTCAGTTTGGCTATTTCTGCTGCACCAACCTTTGTAGATCTCAGCCCATTCCTACGTGCCAGCTCTGATTCCAGAGATTTCTCAGCACAAAAACAGACCCGCGATGACAATGATAATCATCACATTTGCTAGCACACTGGGCGTGTTACCATTAACATGGTGTACGTGAGTTATGAAGCTTATTAACTGGCATAATTATTTTAAATCTGAAATAACCGTGCGATGTTAGCTAAATAGCCGCAACAAAAGAACGTTTTCCCCGTATATTTCAATGTCTGATTGAGATATTTTTTAGCTAGCTTGGGTTAGGAAAGTGAATCTCTGGTTAACGATAGTTTGCTAACTTGTTGAGCAAAAAGGCCACTGCCCACAGAAGAATGAATACAGGTAAACGTGATTGTATTACAATAGTCCCGCGCCACTTGAGCTTTGATAAATAATAGATAAGAGTCAAAAAAGGTTTTTCTTACTTTGTTCCCCACTGTCTTCTTTAGTGGTCACTGGTGAGGCTAACTACAGGTAGTAGGCCTGACAACAACTGCCTGTCAACTTTAGCTCCGTAAACATACACACTAGCTAGTAAGGAAGGTTTTGTTGCCCTGAGTTTGTCTAACGGGTAGTCATTTCTCTCTGCTAACGTTACACGTTGACATTGACTGCATAGAAGATGCCAAAACCCCAAACTATGAAACTAGGGATAATTGATGTTTTCTTGTCTAAACTGTAATATAACCTGAAGTTAGGGGAAACACCAGGGAACAATCAGGCTCTACGTATGTGCTGCCTGAAAGATTAAGTTCGGGGCAAATAATATAATAGCATCCAGCGTTGGGTTCAAGTAGCTCTGATTGGTTTATTCTCTTGTTCTTAAGCCATACGATTGGTCGGTTTCATACCTTAATCCCGCCCTTTATCTTAGGCTAAACGAACAAGGCATTTCGTCATTTCCGTCAAATAAAACGGAAACGGGCGAGTTCACGAAAGAGAGAAAAGCGGCGAGAGGCGATGCTTGGACGAAAAAAAAGAATCAATTAACTTCACAAAAAATACTTAGGAACTGTTTCTGGTGCTTTCTTCATCGACGGAAGGCCCACAACAATGTCTGCCCAAGCTCAAATGAGAGCTTTGCTCGACCAGCTGATGGGAACAGCGAGGGATGGTGAGTTGATGTAGCTGTAATGCTAGCTGAGAGAGCTAGCCAAGATGGAGCCACTGCTGCGGCTTCTTGTGTTGGTGTGTGATGGACAGACCTGCATGAATGGATCAAGCTAATACTGCAGAGGGCTGTGTAAAATACAGTAGATTCAAGTCTACTGATACACTTAAGGATTTAATGTTTGTATCCATTTGGGTTAATTGAAATGTTTAAATTGTTTTTTGTTTCGTCTTTACCGAGTTTACTACATTCCTAGCTAGTAGCCTGGCTAGCTAACACTATGGGACCTAGCATTGAGCGATATACTGAAATGTATACATGCTCTGGTTTTAGTCCTATTATGTGGGTCACATTAACGACTCTGCATTACATTCACAATACATATAATTGAGTCACATGTCAAGGACATGCAGGCTAAACTTAACATTGGACCTACCAGTTTTCCCTGTTTTTCCTGCTTTACCCTCTTATCTTACCCGTGTGAAATGCTGGTGATTGCTCATGTCACATATTAGAAGGCAGAAAGAATTAAATAATTGAACTCCACTATAATGTCCTGTATTCCTATTTTTACTCAAGTAATTATCCCGAATAGGATTAACAACAAGCTATATATTATGCAGTAGTCCCTGCCAGTTTACATAATGATCATATAATTAATCGTTATAACCAATGGTCTAAAGTGGAAGCAGAATTGTAGTGTGTAGATGGCTTAAGACGGGGCTAATTGTAACTTTTGTATACTGTTGGATAATTTATTTTTATTACTGTAAATCCAAACTTACATTTCAAGCTGATGATCTGTTTGGATGGTGAAATGTTATCAGTAATCAGCTAAATTAATCCTAAATAAATATACTGAGTAAAAAGCTTTGACTTGCTTAAATACAATTGTATTGTTTTCAGTCCTTTTGGATACAAACATTAAAGTGTAACTCAGCTGTTGATGGGCAGGAATGACAGCTGTCATTTTATAAATCGGAGGTTCATCCTGATGATTGAACAGAAATACAGCCTTGTGGATTATCATTTTGAATTAATGATAATTCAATCTCAATAAGTGAATTTGTGTTGTGAGCTTGTGGATGTATGTGTGATAAGATTTATATCAAATTCTTCCCATACATTTGTTGCATACAAACTGAACAATTGTGGCCCCTTTATTTTATTCATTAAGGTTCAGTGTATCTTTGCCAGCCTACAACAATCTGCAAAGGAGTTGCAGAAAAGCCTCATGTTCATCGAGCCGTGAGTCACACATAATTTTTAAAGCTGTTATGATGAATATCCCAACCATTTGTTTGCCTTCCGGAAGTTACTGTAGACTTTTTTTAAACACACAAATGGGTAGATCTTCAGTGGCACTAGATATTCAATTTGGCGTAGTGTAATGCAGCTTGTGCTAAGACGTCTGGTCGCGCAGAATCCAAACGAGCAGTTCATCTATTTTCAGAAGGCAATTTGAACAAACATCCAGAAAAAAACAACCACAACTTTGCACACATCATTTACAATCTGACTTGTGTATCACTCCCAACTTCTTACTACAGGTATGGGCAAGAAAACTGTTCCCATTTATACTTTTCTACAGCGGGTTTAAAATTCTGCAGCTGAGGTCTTGAAGATGCAGAAGGGTACAGTATGTGGTGCGGATCGCAGTGTGTATAAACTAATTTTTTTTCCTTGGAGTTCTTTTGTTTTATGTTTTTCTTTTTGATTTGATTTTCAATGTTTCTTACATGTTAACGGCTTCCCTGGAAAATCTGTCTGAAATGATTACATTGCTTTATCGCATTTATGATAGCAGTCTTTCCTGCACTGAAACAAAGCTAAAGTCATCTCTGTTCAGACTAGTTATTTGACACAAGCTTATAGTTATTATTGACCTGTGCTTTATCTCATAATGCTCCACATTAACAGGGTGAACAGTGAGCCTCATTACAAGTTAAACTTAGTTGAGGTTCAAAAATGTCTATATTTTAAAATGAGGTTTGGCTAAGATAAGCACCAAGAATAAAAAGGACATCCACACGCAGAGCCACATTACCTTCTTCAGTCATGAAACATCAATGGAAAATAAATGTAGTAGCACAGTCTCTATTACTATATATTGTTATACAAATGAAATATGTCAAACTTTTAACGACATAAATTAATTTGTTTTCACTCATTTAGGTGGACACAAAATCCTTGAATGCAGTTATAACGACACATATCTGCCCATTTAATGTTGTTACAGTTATGTATATTAAAGCACTGAATACCTCGCCCCTGATGACAAATATGTGAGGTCTTTCTGACTGGGTGTTTTTTGGACTGTTACAGGCGATGAGACGCGGCAGATGGTCAAGTTCAGCGACGACCGAGTCTGCAAAAGTCATCTTCTGAACTGCTGTCCACATGACATCCTGTCTGGAACTGTAAGTAACCCACTTCTGTCTCACATCCAAAATATTTTCAGAGTACACCAGTGAAATGTAGAAAGAAAGTTAACCATGTACCTACAACATGCGATCTTAAACGGTTTGATATTATTTTAAGTGATATGTTCCTGTGTTTTGGTGACAGCGTATGGACCTGGGAGAGTGCACGAAGATCCATGACCTGGCTCTTCGGGCAGATTATGAAATTGCTTCCAAGGATAGAGATATGTTCTTTGAACTTGACGTAAGTAATTTCTGCCGTAAATATATCCGTTGAGAAGCCTTACCTACAGTTTCCTGTGTGCCTATGTATACACATCTAACTAGTAACATATTTTGCCATGGGCGTCGCAGCCATTATACTAGGTGGGACAAGTCCCCCGCACCTTTTTAAAATGATTAGTTCAGACCCCCCCACTTTTACTATGCGGATATCCACTCTCTGTAGAGCGCTGTGTCAGTGCTTCATTATCAAATCCATTCCACTTGCTTATTGTGAGAATGCCCAAATCAATGAAATTCCGTACCATGTTTTCACTGCTACTTTGTACTAGGCCTGTCCCGAATACCATTTTTCGGGCTCCGGATATTCGGTAGTAATCAGCAGCGAATATTCGGTGCGGAGAGATTTTTTCGTTTTTTAATTTAAAAAAATGTCCAAAAGGTTTCATAACACGCTCCGAATCAGAGACACCTGACAACACGCTGTTAAGCAGAAGTGCAGAAAGAGCATACTATTACGATTTATATTTATTTATTGTCTCAGTACTCGCATACATTAAAACTAATTGTGTCCTCTGCATTTAACCCAGCCGCTGTGCAGCGCCCGGGGACCAAATCTGGTTCCAAATTCCGTCTATAACGTTTTACAACCTGAAGATACAAAACACATATTTCTGTTATAACAACAATACTTTTAATAACATAGCCGTAACAGTAGGCCTAACAGTGTAACACTTGTTACCGATACAGTAAACAGTATTTAAATAAATGAAGAACGAAAAATAAATGTACGAACTTTATGCCAATAATTGCCTTAGCCCCAGATGTTCCCACATTACTCCTATTATTTTCACTATTCGGATAAAATTGAAAAACTAATATAAAAAAACAATTCGGTTGCTTGCTTGCAACTATTTTCC
>NW_011358022.1:10169-10805 GCF_000735185.1 Notothenia coriiceps | reverse complement strand
AACTTGACAACAGCTAAGCTAAGCTAGGCTACTACTTACAGCATCCAGGTGACTTTTCAGAGTTGTTGTGCCACCGTGGTAGGCCAGTTTCTTGCCAGCATAACGTACTTTCCGTTATATATATATGTATATATATATATATATATGTATATATATATGTATGCATATATTTAGGAAAAAAATAAATAATGAAATTGAAACCCGAATAGTTGGCCAACGAACGAATATTCAAATAGTCGAATATTCGGGTATAGCCCTACTTTGTACCAAGGCAGATTCTCAGAGCTTTACACATGCTGCGTTTTTTGTGTAGCCGTGTCTTTAGTTGTAAAATGATGCGCGCCACAGTTTCCCCGCTGCGAGGCTCCGGCGCTAACAGTTCACGAGCGTGCTCCACTAGCACCCGGATATAAGGCGCTGTTATTGAAGAGGTGGAGGGAGAGTCCTCTCCATTCAGACTGAGAGGCTGATAACTACAGCTCAGTGAAAGGGGGGGCGCGAGAGACCAGGAAGAAAAATGGTTATTAAAAAAAAAAGATTAAAAAAAAGAAAATCATATTTTGAAAAATTATTGATTAGAAAATAATATGATACAGTACTATTACGTCTGGGTCTCTGTGTTTCATTAAAGCTCGG
>NW_011358022.1:4812-5338 GCF_000735185.1 Notothenia coriiceps | reverse complement strand
CATTATACTAATAATAATAATACTACTCATAATAATAGCAGACATTTTTGAACAATGACCACAATATCATTATTTTAATAAACCAAATATGAACAATTGAGGAAAATGAGGAAGAACTGATGATTCAAATGTTGTAGTACAAGTAGTAATGTAGTTAGTGCATAAATTACTATTGCAACAAATGTGTTAATTTTCTTCATTATTAGTCGATTTTTTTAATGCAGACATATGTTGCAGGGACTACTAGAATCATCATACTGGCGTGACTGTAAACATCAAGGAGTTAAATGTAAAAAAAAATTATTATTTTTAGAGGACATTTTTTTTTTTTTTAGAGGACATTTCAGAATATCGCGATATATATCGTATATCGCGATATAGTCAGTAAATATCGCGATATCATTTAGAGACCATATCGCCCAGCCCTAGTTTGACGTCATCTGAACAGAACATCGTACGCTCACTACTTGATAGCGCGCGAAGGCCCGTTTACGTCGGTTGTTAAACAACATCGTTATGGGGAAAT
>NW_011358022.1:4220-4798 GCF_000735185.1 Notothenia coriiceps | reverse complement strand
CCAAATGGTTGGAAGATAAGGAAGAAGGACAATCCATACTGTATATAGTCAATGTGAGGTAAAGTGTGTCGCCAAGGTAACCGGTTAGAACTCAAAGTGGCGATGAGGTCTTAAAATGTATGGAAAGGGTCTTAAAAAAGGTCTTTAAAAGGAATTACATTTGACTTCAGGATTCCTGCATATACCCTGTTGTATGTTTTACTTTTCAAACTCATGGTTTTTCATCTGCTTATTTCATAGGACCAGATCACGCAGCAGAGAGCCGAAAAGGTGAGAAAGTTGCTCCATTTATCCACACTGAAAATGTGATTTTAATATTTAAAGTTATTGCCAACGTTAGTCTGCTCTGTGTATGCTTTAATTGTTTTTTTCTCATTAGGTCCCGTTCTCGTGAACGCAAAAAGAAGCGCTCACGCTCCACGTCACGAGAGAAGCGGCGCTCGCGCTCCCGCTCCAGAGAGAGGAGGAGGCGGCACCGCAGCCGCTCCACCTCCCGCAGCCGAGGACACCGCCACAGCCACGAGCAGAGCTCCAGACACAAGTAAATACACACATTGAAAACATGGCACGTTTATTTA
>NW_011358022.1:0-4192 GCF_000735185.1 Notothenia coriiceps | reverse complement strand
ACAGCACCTTTCAACACAAGGCCATTCAAAGTGCTTTACAAAAATGAAAGGCATTAAGAAATAGTGGAGCAGAAACATATTATAAAATGGCATTTAAAAGCAAAGACAATAAAACATGAATAACAGTTAGTGTGAGATGTGAATAGCGGGAAAGGGACAAGTCTTCAGCCTGGATTTCAAAGTAGTCAGAGTTGCAGCGGACCTGCAGGTTTCTGGGAGTTTGTTCCAGATATTTTGGGCATAATAACTGAAAAAGCATAATAATCTGTCTTTGTGCTCGTACTTATCTGAATATCTCGTTGTCTCGTCCTCAGGTCGTCCCGGGACCGAGAGCGCTCCTCCAGAGAGCGGTCACGGGAGCGGGAGAAGAGGGAGGGGGTGAAGAGGGAGGGGGAGAAGAGGGACGGGGTGAAGAGGGAGGGGGTGAAGAGAGAGGGGGAGAACGGCCGGTCGGACTCCCGCCGGGGGGAGGACCGGGACACGGGGGACCTCTGAAGACCAAACTCCATCCATCACGACTCACCGCGTCCTCCTGTCTCCCTCACCGTCCGTCTGTCTGTCCATTTCTAAGAAAGAATAACCTAATGTCACGCAGTCCCGCCTCCATCCCTCTGTTCTCCTCCTTTCTTTCCACTGTACCAGAAGTATAACATTTTCCAGATCGATCACAAGCATTTGGATTGGTGGGGATTTAGATATTGATCAGTAGTGGAGTGTATTGTGATGCCTACATCTGTGATTTGGTTGCTGTCTGTATCTGATAAACACCCTGCATTGAACACATCAACACACGGCCTGCCGGACTGAAGCTCAGAGTGGAACTGATCCTTTTATCATTACCGTTTGACACAATCTGAATATCTTATTTCTCATTCTTTTGTAGTCCTTCATTTTGAAAGATTTATTTCCACAAGCACCCAGAAAACTGCAGGAGTTGTTGAGTGCAGTTCATGAATGTCTATCCACATGTTTTCTTAGTTTAAGCCCCGTTAACGTTTTAGGGAGTTCAGACCGAGTTGCGAGTTTGTTTCCTCATGGCCCCTTTTTTCTGTTTAAACTTAACTAAGTTTTATTTGACGCTGCCGGTAGCGAAGGGGGTCTTTTTGTTTTGAAGAGTAAATGCTTGTTTGGATTTGTTTTGGTGGCGTGTCTCTTTGTTTTCTCATTTCACCCCCTCTTGATTTTCTTGTATTTAAAACCCACACAGTTGTTGTTGATGTTGTTGTTGTTGTGAGAAGCAGCAGGTCCAGAAATGAATTGGAAAGTCGATGTACATACATTTTTATTAGCGTTTCATTTTGGCCCAGTTTCAACAAGTTCCTCTGAATAGATTTATAATTGCAAACAGATTTTAACGGATGCATTGCTTTACGTTCTGTGTGAAGTCATATCTGCTTATGTTCTGCTGGAAATCTTTCTTTAAAATCTCCATTAAAACAAATATCGCCATTGTGTGCTGGCCTTTTTTCTTTTTACCAAAGTCAAGGAATGGTATTAAAAGTATTATACAAACAAAGATAAATACATTTCATTTAAGTTAGTACTAGAAACGAAACAAAGAAGCTATACACATTCAAATGTAACAATATACATTACAGTGTCCTTTAATGTTAAAATATTAAATTGGCAGAGCGTCTGCTACTATTCAAATCTTACATTTCTGATTCGCTGCCAAATACTTTGGTTTTAGGATGAAGAAAGAGTCAGACCTTTTCAGCTTCACAGACAATGTTAGATAGTCAAGTAGCTGTCCAAGGTTTATTCTATACTATATTGTTAATGTCTTCTGTCTTGATTGACGACACTTTTAGAACAGTCCTTAATGGGAGGCTCCGAGCTGCTGCTCAGAACGTGCTGCTCTCCAGTTTCAGATCCACCTTCATCTTCTGTTTCTCCATCACCGCCTCCAGCTCTGTGGCCCTCCTGGCATCCTGAAGGAGGCAGAGTAGGTCAAAGGTTAAAGACGCAATATTTGTATTAACACGTGTGGAAATGCAAAGATATATTTACTTAGGCATGATATTTACTCAAAAGAAGCATCGACAAGTGAAGAAAGACAATTTATGCTGGTTGACATGACAGTTTTTCCATGTTTCTGATACTGGGTCAATTATTTATTTGGTAATATGTATGTTTCCTTATCGTTTTCCCTGTCACCAGGTTACATTTTCAGAAAAAGTTCAATTAAATATATCATATAATGGGCACACTTTTCTAGGCTAGATGCATTTTACTATGTTACTGTCCTAAAATAATGTAATCAAATACATTTGCCTTTTCCTGCGGTTATTTACGAGTGCAATTTCTGTGATAAATAGTTTGTAGCAATCGGCAGTAGTCATACATGTTTTTCGACACCTTCTCAAATATTGACCACCTGATTTATCGTGAAATGTGCTTTGTGCTTTCTCAATAGTTATGTCATTGATGAACTTTGATGGAAACAGGGTGTAATTGTGCTGTAGTAGGCTACTGACCTCCAGCAGGGCTTTCTGCACGGTGAGCTGGCTGTACACGCGAGCTCCCTCCTCTGGGATCACCGCGCGCAGCTCATCCTTGTTCAGGGAGAACAGCTGAGCGCCCGTCAGCACCCCGAGACACGACACCGCCCTGAAGAGAATACAGAGGATCCAAAGTCAGACACGAGCAGAGGAAGAAGTACTCAGATGATTCACTTAAGTAAAAGTAGTGATATACAGGCTATAAATACAAAAAAAAGTCCAGAATTCAAAATGTTATTTAAGTAAAAGTACATCAAGTATTATATATAAATGTCCTTAAAGTATCAAAAGTATTTTTTTAAGCAGAATGACATTGATCGTTTTAAAGTTGTAGTTTATCAATGTGGAACCAATGTCAGTTACTTAAAATAGGCTACTATTGTTTATTAGTAAAACAGTACTGCAGCACATCACATTAGAATATCTTTGGTTTTCATTAAAAACTAAACCAAAAACAAATGTAGTGGAGATAAAAACACTGTTACCCCTCTATAATGTGCTGAAGTTAAGGTATAGGTATCTAGCATTAAATAAATACTTATATACTAACAAAGTGTTGTACTTCCCTCTGCAATAGAAGTATAGAAGTATACATGTAGAATACTCAATAAAAGTATGTCAAAATAGTACTTAAGTACAGTTCTGGAGTAAATGTACTAAGGAAAACCCCTCCTCTTGTTTATTCCCGTTAACGCTGTCAATATGTTGACTTTAGGGTAGTAAAATGCCATTTCACAGGGAGAACTCCCACAGTGTAAACATGCTGACTCACGGCTGGCTGAAGCCCTTCCCCCGCAGCCACTCGGCCACCTCGTCCGGAGGGGAGTGGTAGTCCAGCGGGGCCGAGGTCTCAGAGGAGCGCGGGATCACCAGGGGTTTGTTCAGGTGGGTCTTCCCATTGGCAAGCCTCTGCAGCAGCTCGTCATTCATCAACGTGACTGCAGAGAGGAGAAGGGACTTCATTACATACTGAAATACACAATAATGATAAGCTTTCTGGTGTGATAATAATAAAATGTATAATAGTAATCATAAAAAGATCACAGACTCTTTACAAAAACAGGTTAAAATTCATTTTTTAAAAGCATTTAAAAACGAATTATATATTAAAGGCAGTGAAGAAAAAGTACTATTTAAATATGTTTGTCTTGTACGAAAATTGCCATCCAATTAAATCTTTATGCTTTTTAAAAACATATATTATTAATATTATTATTTATTAATTAAGTAAACCTTTTCTGACATCTGTTACCTTTTTTCCGAATTCCTTGCATAATTTGGATAACTTACAAATGCAGCTACTTATATATTATGAATTTTCAAAACATTAAATCTTGATAAATAACTATAGAGAATGATCTTTACTGAGCTCGAGCTGCTCGGTGTATTCAAACTACGTTTTCAGAGTCTTGAAGCTGCCAACTCCTCCACAAACACATACAAATTCTGCACCTACCTTTATTCTCTGGGTCCTCTGAAGCTAGTATGTGTTGGTTGTAAGGCGGTAAGCTGCGTGGGCGCTGGGGGGAGTGGGCCTGGGGGAGAGCAGGGGGGCTGGGAGGGACCACAGAGAAAGTCTTGGCGAGGGGAACTGGAGCCTGCAGGAATGAGGAGAAAAGAGGTCAGGTACAGGTGAGAGCATACCTCTGTGGCTGTGGTTGTGTGTGTGTGTGTGTATGTGTGTGTGTGTG
>NW_011358021.1:12330-20837 GCF_000735185.1 Notothenia coriiceps | reverse complement strand
TATTTGAATGTAACTATGTGAACTTTGAATTTTGAATGAGAAGCAATCCAGACGATCAATCGGATCCTGTGTCTAATTCTTGCTGCTGCACTTCTCTGTTTTCTACAGAAATAATTTATTGTTGCTGTGGTACCCAAACTTTTGGGATCCGTAACAAACTTAATTAGAAAACGTACATGACAACATTATCCGAGGGAATTTAAGCTAGCTAACAGTGGCAAAATGTTAGGTTGCATTCACATCAGCAGAGGTCCCACGGCCCAACTGCACCGACGCGCTCCCTCAGCGGTGCACAGCACTCCTAATGGTTGCAGAGCACTGATCAGATCATTTCAACTTTGAACTTGATTGCCACTGACTTTTCGACGCAAACTAATTCAGCGGCGCAGGCTAGCAGGGGAGGTAACCATAGAAACAAATCAAGCTAGCTGCTTTCATTGCAAGACCTTGCGCCCAGCATCGCCGTGAGCTGAGAGAAAATCATGTATAATGTTAACGGAGATTTGTTTACAACCTGATGACATTCAAACATAACTTATATTATTGGATTCAGACACACATGTAGTGCTACCAGTCCGACCAGTGTGTCCCAGCGCATTATGAGAATAGATGCCTTAAACCAGGGGTTCCTAACCCCCGGGCCGCGGACCGGTACCGGGCCGCAAAATAGCTGTGAGTTTATCGTAATATTTGCAGAATTATAAATATATAAAAAATATTTGTATCATAATGTTCTTTTCAAAAAGTGTTTTTCGCACCTATAGCAGTCATATTATTTAATCCAGTAGCCTAGTTAAACTTCCACCAGAAAACAGTTGAAAATGGCTTGTATGATGTTCCGAGGGATTCGGCGGCTCAGCCTAAGGTCTCAGCCTCTCGTTCGCACGAGAAAGTTACTGTTGCGCCAAGTAGGAAGAGGAGCGCACAGGAGACAACCGTTTTATTGCAGACTGTTATCTTTATGTGGGGAAATGGCAGTGCATACATTATTTGAGATATATTTCATACTCTGACTTCATTTTATGGACATGTCAGGGGTGTAGAGATATTTGTTTGAGCACCGGATTGGCAAAACAGGAGAGTCTGTAAACCAGTCAGCCTTGATCTATGAATTCATGTCCGGGACTCAGACACACACACACACACACACACACACACGTGTTGTCACGATACCAACATTTTGGTTTTGATACCGATACCAGGTCAAGAATTGCGATTCCGATTCTTTTTCGATTATTTTCTTTTATTATTTTCAGTGGTCTCTTCTTTATACTAGAGTTTATGTGATTTTTTTGATAGTTAACTTTATATTTTATTAACATGTAATAGTACAGTAATATAAATAATTATTGACACAATGTACATTGCAGATGTTAGCCACATTGGTAAGTTAGCTAAAAAGATAGCCATATTAGACAGTTATCATTGCCATTAATTGCCTCGTCAAACTACGAAAACGTTTGTTTGTCACAAAATAAATTACACTTGTTTGACTTAGATTTGAGGGCATGGGCTTGAGCATGATGTAATTATGTTATCACATTCGCTAACCTGTCTGTCTTTAAATTCTTTAAACTGCTATGGATGCCGGTCGGCGAGGTGCTTAGCCAAGTTTGATGTGTTGGCTCCCTTGGTTTGCAGGGATCTAAAACATGTCTTACAGACAGGCCTCGTGGTGTCCGTAGGCTTGCCATCACTGTCATATATAGCTAAAATACTTCGCTTCTGGCGTCTTTTTCGTCAACAAGCCGAGGCGCAGCGGCAGTTGCACTCCCACTTGCAGCCATGCTTCTCGTTTTCTCACATGCTCTGGCAGCTAGCGCGTGCACGAGAGAGGGGAGGGGCTTAGAGCGTGCTGGAGAGGGGCGGGACTGCAGGCACGGCCGCAGTGCAGGGAGTGGAAGCAGAGCGCTGAACAAACACGGCTCTTATTAAAACAGCGCTTTCTCACCGGAGTACTTTCCCCCGTCATTCTTAAAGTACCGATACTAATGAAACGGAGGAATCATAACGTTTTTAACGGCAGGGTATCGCGGTACCTTTCAAGTATCGGTACACCGTGCAACACTAACACACACACACACACACCCTGGCGACCGGACATCTCCTTCATAATGCGCCTTCTCCTCGTTTTCCCAGCATCCACTGGATTGTCCGTAAATCATATAAACAAAACCAACACGTTAATTTATCTGTTTTCCTGTTTTGGTTAAAAAACGGAATAACGTCGGTTTTTTTCTGTTTTTCCGAAAAACCAAAAAAACGGACACCGGTTCTTTTTTTGATTTAAACGTTGTTAATATGTTTTGGATGCATATTGTTCTAGTATTTGTTCTGGTTGTTACATACAATTAGTCTCTGTTGCTACCTGCTGGTGAGTAAATATTCAAATTAAAAACCGGCCCGCGATTCTTTTTTAATGTATCTGACGGTCCTTTGTGCAATACAGGTTGGGAACCCCTGCCTTAAACAGTTCATTCATATACTAATAAAAAGGGTTATCAAAGATAATGGAGCCTTTCTGAACACTCACCTGATGATCGAGCCACTTCTCTGAAGTCATCACGTGTTTCTGAGTTGGGAAGATCAAGTCAGTGCAAAACTTATATCATTCATTGTGGATGATTAAACAATTATCAACATTAAAATCTCCTGACCTTGGTGCAGTCCCCCGTTGTGGCATCACACAGGGACAGTATGGACATGTTCTGAGCCCGGTTCACCCAGCGCACACTCAGCCTGTCCGGCCTCACCCACTTCACCATGGTGACGTAGTACTCACTGGGAAAACACATAGTAATACTAATCAGTGAGCACTATGATGGGAATGTACAGTGATTCAATATCTATGAAGGTTTCCTGGCTATGAAATGTTCTCAGACAGAAGGTTGTCGCCCTGACCATTGTCAGACAATCATCATATGGATACTAGGGTTGTAATTAACATGCTGTGCTTCCCCTTCTGTCTCCCCCCCACCCTTCTTGGGACTGTAATGTGGATTCCCTAGCTGAGACCCCCCCCCCCCTTTTGTCTCCTCTGTATAAATAACATTGCGTTATGTGTAACAGGGTCAGATTTCTTAAGCACACATTGGTGTAGGGTTATCTGTCCTTTCCAGCAGGAAATTTGATGTATTCTGTTAAATGCTATAACTCTATAATCAATGACACAACTTTGGTTTAAGCTTGTATATTTGTTATTTTCTTACCGGAAGGTGATTAAGTGTGGAATTTCCACCACAAGCACTAACTAATACAAAATACTACTAAGGTCCGTCCTTCCTGCAGCATCAGATTTTACAATCACCCTGGTAGACCCCCCACACATATAACAACAAATACTATAACACCCCTGTTGCAGAATACTTCTTATCTGCAATATAAATAATATTCATAAATATTATATATTTAATGGCACCCCTTAGTTAGATCATTACATTTGTTTTCTGTAATAAATATGTATTTGTGCAATATTTACTTGAACCTTTACATACTCTCACCTGGCTGCTAGCTCACAACTGTTACTGGTACTGGATGTGCATTTTGTAAACGTTGTAACTTCTACTTGTATCTTTAATATTTATATGCATGCCTCTTATTTAATATCAAGCTTTCTTTGGCTCTTTACTTGCTGTAACAATGTAAATATCCTCTCTGTGGGACAAACAAAGGTATTCTGATGGTGATTCTGAATAAGCATATTTAAGATGTGTGTAATCATACCTCTTTTCAAAGCAGTCAGGAGGTCTAAGCTCAGTAGTCAGGGAGCTGCCGTCCAGAGTGACCACATACAGTCTGACAGTGGGGTTGATTTGTCCCATCTGCAGGGAGAACAATACAAACGTGCAATTACATTCAAAGGCCTAATCACAATGGATGCAATACCCATGATGCACTGCATCCACTGTAGCGATAACAATAAGCACTGAGCAACACTTCTCTATTCTACACGCCGTTGTCTATTTTTATATGCAGCAACTGAACAATGGCAGAATGGGCTTCAACAGAGAATATAATGAGAATATGAAAGAGAGAACAAACTGAGCTGTTGTTTAGTGTGCAGGCCCTGGGGCAAGTCAGTTGTTTTCCTTCGCTTAAGCCCTCCTCAAAAATAGAGCTCATTACTCTACATGACAGGGGACATCTCCGAAAAACAACATAAACTGTTGCACAATGCAGTATCTATTCCAAACCCTACTCGCTTATTTTTATTGGTCATTGTTAGTGTCTTCTTCAATCCTTTCCGTTCTTTTGGAGGTATAATAACTTTTTAGAATAGCTCTATTTTGTTCTGCTGCACCCATTTTCTTTGACAAGTAATCACCGCTTAAAGTGATGTTAAATGAGAGGATGAATGGCTATCCTTCCCCTGCATTCTAACACAGTGCCACTACCATCTGCATACATGCAACCATTAAAGACACTGTATGGATAAGCTTTTACACAAATACCTTTCCAGGATTATATGTTTAGTAAATGCTCATTTTGGCACTTAATATTTTTTTTTCTCCTAATCATAGTCAACAAAACGACTTTGCAACCATAAAGCCACCTCCCAGAGATAATAAACAAATCCTTAAAATGTTGGATGTTTATTTTTAAAATATTCTTGTTGTAACCAAGGTTACAAATCGAAGAATGCAATATAAACGGTGAAAAATGTCATCAAAATGAATTAGTTCATTTAAAAACATTGCATTATACAGAATGTAAACTATTATGTGAGTTAAATGTCAACTTGTAATCTTAATATGATTTAACTGTACAATTGAAGGTATAAATAAACACTACAAGATAATCAGGGTACTTGCAATAAATCTTAGTTACATTTATGAATTGTTTGGATAATTGTTTTTTATTTTCTTTAAATCCTTGTTTCCTCCAGTAATGGATGCTGTAAAACAGGGGTGGGGAACCTTTTTCCTCTCAAGGGCCATTTCAATTTTTTCAACATCCTCCGAAAGCCGTACAAATGATTGACCTCTGCTTAAAAATACAAAAATCACAGCCCATTCATTTCGCCTTTCTTTCACGCTGTGCAAAGAAAAACCAACCTCTGAATCCAGATATCTTGCCATGACTCGCGCATGCATGCACGTGCACGGTTGTGGCATGACCACCAAAACAGAAAGATATTGGACACAAGATGTGTGCAAATGTATTTAGTTTCCTATCCATGTGATGGGGGACCTAACTTCCTCTAGGGGGGTCCGGGGGGCATACTCCCCCGGGAAGCTTTTTTTTTTAATGTTGAAGTTAAAAGCATCAGTCTGGAGCAACATTATGAGATCTATGGATACATCTCCCAACACCCATATGGAACAGAACTGAAAGCATATTTATTTTTCTTTATGGATATTTTACAAATCACTCCCCTTTTAAACTGTATTCTTTTTTATTAATAACAACTTTTTTATACTGTCATATAGTATTTTATATAGTAGTTTACTTTATTCTCTTATTTGTTTATAACTATAATGATCATATAAAGATGTGCCTTTACCTCACTGGTTGTAGAAAAAGCCTCTTATAGTCGTTAGCATAGCTAGCTAACCAGATGCTAATAACAACAAAGTTATTGACTGTATGATCAGTATGACAGATGAACAGATTGTCACTGGGTTTAAAACTAAAGACACAGCCACGCAGAAACTGCGGCATGTGTACAGCTCCTTATCTGAAGTGCCGGAGCCGCGTTCTGGTGCTCTCCGTCAGAACTTCACCCGTGTCAGACGAGACATATACCACGTGATGACACGTTAGGCTCGTGTTGTGTTCAAGGACCCTGACCTTGGCCAGGAAAAACAGGTACTCGCTTGCGTTGGTCTGTAATTATTTTGCTGCTTTTTAAAGTTTTTTACTATACCTAGCATAGTCTTTGTTATACTTTTCTTGATCAGCTGAATCATACAGTCCAAATAACTTTGTTGTTATTAGCATCTGGTTGCGCTAGCTATGCTAACGACTATAAGAAGGTTTTCTAAACCAGTGAGAAGGCACATCTTTATATGGATTTTTCCCATGGTATAGTTGATTCTAATAATACAATATTACCTCGAGGAAGAAAGTAACAGTTATCTATTATATATCGAGATTCTCACTACGGATAGAGATATCACCACACGATTCGTGTCTAGTTAAATAAATGATGCTGACGAGAATACATTCCAAGATATGTACTACCATAGGGAGTGTTTAGAAATAGAATATCACAGTATAGAAGAAAATACATTTGGATTCACTGCTTATCAGTTCTCTTTGCTTATCTTGGCATAATGGTGTCAGGTGCATGGTATGTTTCGATGATCCTACATATTATCCTCTTTCAGATGTCCTCGCTGCAGCAACGATCTTTGTGGGCTATATTTTCATTTTCAACTCTACATGTAGAACAAACCATAGGTATTAACAGCTGCTCCGTGTCCGCCCTGTGTGTAGACCCGCTCGCGACCGCGCAACAATACCTCGCCTGTCAAGGAGGAAGTAGAGGTTAGTGTGAACGCCCCCAAATACAAGGCGATTGATAGGGAAACTAAATATAACATTTGTAATCAATTATTAAGTACAGGCTTGAGACTGAACTGCAAGAGGGGATTGCCAATATAAATTTTTTGTTCTAGGTTGGGTTTCAGAGCTGGAGCGGGTCCAATGTTCGCACAAAAGCCCCGGTGGCATGCTGTGCGTATTCATGCAAATGCGGAGTGAGCAAACTGGGACGACGTTCAGAGAGCGGGGAGCACGGGGAGAGAGATATCCGGCATGGTTACGCGCGCGGAGGTTGATTGTTGGTCTTTCTGCGCACGCGCGGCGATGGCAGAAGAGGAGGCAGGAATTAGTTGAGATGGAGTGGGCTTGTCATTTTCAGTAGATAGTTTGTTACACAAGAAGAGGTCAATGAGGTATAGAATATAGTGGATTCGGTCTGTTTACGGAGAGGATCGTTGAAGATAGAATTCGCAATGGAGGCGCTTTGAGATGCGCAATAGTGTGTATTCGCGTACGACACCTCGCGCATTGTGATAAGCATCTAGGTAAATCGGGGGGAACAAGGTTTTAAGGAGGAATAAATAAAAAAACCATTATCAAACAATTCATAAATGTTAACTAAGATTTATGCAAGTACCCTGATTATCTTGTAGTGTATTATTTATCCTCAATTGTACCCTTAGTTAAATCATATAATGGGGATTACAAGTTGAAACATTTAACTACATAATGGTTTGATATCATATTCGCTGCTATTAATGCGATATGTTTTGTGAATTGTGAATGCACTATAAGTCGCGTTATTGCACGCCAGTTCTTGAAGCGATGTGTAGTAGTTGTTGTCTCATCTGTACTTGGTTAGAGCAACAATCGGGAAATTAAGGACAAGAATCCTAACACCAACGCCATCTTGACAAGGGATTATGATGCATATTATCTATCTCTCGTGCGATTCGGATGGCCGCATCACTATTACACGTGTGTGTATTGAGTATCCAAGTCGGTTTGTGTTCGGTGACGTAGCATGTATTATAGTCGAAGACGGGTTCTAATTACGAGGATTATGATGGGCAGAGGTCGTCCTATTTCACAATTGTGCAGCCATGATTATCTCGAAACTTAGGTGTCATTTGCTCTGGACGTCATCGCGGTTGGCGCGGTCCAATGCTAGTGTATTGATTGCCCGTGTATCATGCTGTTCCATATAAGCTAGATATGCCGTCTGCTGAGAGCACGCATGCGTCAAGTTGACGCAACCTCGGTATCAAAACAACAATGGCCGATGTGCTCAGGCTTCCTTGCCCTCTTCGGAAGACCAGATTCCCAGTAGGTAGTGGTCTCTTTAGTGGACCACAGCTCTGCTTGTAAGTTTTCCTATTGTTGTGTACAAACTGGATTAAAACGCAGGCTTTTTTGTTGTTGTTCGGTTGATCCCGCCCCTGCCTCTTCTGCTTCTCACCTCGGATTGTAGCGTTACGTATGTGTGCTTTTGCTCTAGCCGGCAAATTTTCTGGTGCTTGAAACGAACCGATTCCGGGCTAAGAGGCTGCTCCGCTGCCACGGTGTGAACAGGAAATACCCGGTGTCTCAAGCTCTCAGCTCCGAAGCCGGCCCTGAAACTTCCTGTTGGTTGTGATATGAGGTACAGATCGAAAAAAAATACAGAAGGTGGATAATGAGTGAGGCAGACTTTGTAGACCTTTAACATATGGGCCTCAATGTATAACTCGGTGCTTACGCTCAAAGATGGCATACGCCTAGTTTCTACGTTGAATGTTGCGATTTATTTAAAACAAACTTGGACAGGAAACTGTGCGATCCTCCACGCAAACTGCTGACCCCATTGGCGTACGCTCTAGCACAAAAACGGGAGGACGGAGAAACTGGCGTTGGAGAAGGGGAAAGGGGAATGGATCGAGAAATATGTGGAAAAATAATAATAATGTTACCTCTCATTGTAGCATGACGAATTAATGCCCAATCTTAAAATGATTAAACACAGCCTGTTGCGACTCCTCGAG
>NW_011358021.1:0-12285 GCF_000735185.1 Notothenia coriiceps | reverse complement strand
CCCCCCCCCGCATCCCTATCCACAAGGATAAAGATATGTGTCTTTGGACTGAATATTACCGTCAAATCAAAGGACAATCGTTGAACTCTGGGTTCTTACCTCAAACCAAATTCGGGCTGGTCTTGACTTTTATAATGTAATGGGAGGATAATAGGGTAGAAGAAAAAATCGTAACTTTTGAAAAGAACCATAATATCCATATATAATCAACCTTAGACCACACTATCAATGTAATAATAGAAAGCACTATAAAATAATCAATAATAACAATAAAAGAATACTCGATTCCATCCGATACAACTCGTAAAAAAAAAAAAAAAAAAAAAAAAAAAAAAAAGGATCAATTCCGGGGCCGGTGTGCCCCGCTTTTGACAACAAACGCAATGACAAACACAATATCTGACAAGCCGGTGTGGTTCCTGCTGGCTTATACTGTCATTGTTACGCCCTTGCTATGCCAGGGTTCCACCTACTTGGCATGCGTTGCGAGACCATGCTAGCAAAAACTATTACTACGGTATCGGGGCCGGAGGAGGGGTGGAGACGACGGGGGGCGCAGTTTCATTTTGACGTGGGTGATTAAGTCTAGATAATAGAAAGAGAGCTAATACCTGTATTTGCGCTCACTCAGATTAGACTTGTCCTGCCCTGTGCGTCGAGACCGAGGGACGCGAGGAGGGGCAGAACACTACGTCGCCACTTTGCCTCGTTTGGTGTGAAGTCAGTCTAGTAGGGGAACCGATAAAAATTATGGACGAGTTTGATGGAAAATATTTCATACAAATAAAAAATCAGCCGGCACAGGATAATGACCTAGTCGACGACGATACTACTGCTGTGACTGCCGCAACAGGCGTCTCTCTCCCCTTTTTTTTCTCCCGAGGTACATAATATAGATATACTAAACAATAATAGAACAACATTTCGAGTATTTATTTGTTTTCCGGACTAACCTGCCGGTTAAACAGATAAAAAAAGCCTCTAAATTTGAAATTGTGTGCAACTGACCGCTTTTTGTGACGTTTCCGAAGGGAGCCGGGGTGGTGCCTCTTATTGTCTTCCCGTTGTACTGGTTGGTACGAAGAAGCGACGAAAAACACCTCCTCAAGTCCGTGCAGTCCGAGGACTATACATGAGTCGAAGAGGTCGCCACAACCCGAATTTGCCTCGACAGAGCACGTCTGTGATAGGCCATCTTGAACGCATACTGCCTTCGAAAAAACGCTGACCAAACGCAATTAGATACGCAAACGGATACCAGAGCACACGACCCCGGATCAGTTTTCGTTCTTACTGGTGATCAGTCAAGTTAAAAAATAATAAATTGGTCGACAAATAAATGAACAACTGTTTAGTGGTGTGCTAGTATTGATCCCGTACTGCTCTTACCCTAACATAAAACGTGAACGGTTGTCCGAGGGGGAGAGGGACGAGACTACGAGACCACACACAAGAGGTCTCCTCCACAACGAGAGGTCCGCCGGTAGACCACCAGAGGTCGTCGAGGTAACTGACCGAATGGGTGGTAGTTGCGACGGGACCCAGGTGGTTGTACGACGACGGGGGCAAGTGTCCAGCGAGATGGGTCCCCTCGCCTCTGGGAATGGGTTTCCATTTGACTCTCAAAAATTTTTCCCCAAAAGTCTAGTTTAATCAGCGACAGTACAGACCCAAGGTTGGCCGTCTCTATAACTCACTTACTAGACGAAAACTGGTGTACCCGGGGGAAAAAGGGCGGGACTGTGCGGCGCGAAGACCCCAAACAAGTAGGACGTTTAATAATTACTCTTCGGTGAAAAATGACAGTCATCTAAGCCGTTAATAAAGTATACCCTTTATTACCACAATTAATTATCATACGCAGTTCTTTCATCTAAAGACCACTTGGTGATATGAAAGTTGCAACGTTTGTGAGGACACCGGACCGTTGGAAGTGGTAATTTGTGAACACAACTAAACTTGTGGTAATTTCGATTCATAAAGGTCTTACCTTCACAAAGTCATGCGTCAATTTGAGAGATGTAACTACTAAACCCCATAAACTGAACAAACGTCCTGTTCCTATAAAGTCGACTGACAAGTGACTTAGTATTTTGTAGAGCAATAGAATGAATATGACATGTTGTGAGTGCGGACTTAAATGACATGTCGTAGTTTCGTCGAGAGACTCATAATGATGTCCGAGAACGACACCGTACGTCCAAGTCACCTAGGAAGAGGACACAGTAAGGCACGAATGTCCCGAACATAAAGAACTTCTCCCAAACCGACCATCCAGACACCATAGTGCCCCTACTCCTGCACTATACGAAACACTCCGTGTCAATGTGGGAGGTAGGAAACTACGTCCGTAAACGCACAGGTTACAGACAATCTGCCCTCTAACCAACACTCTTGGCCCCTAATCCAGTGGTCCACCCGCCTAGTTAGTAAACAGTCAAGTCTGGGTATCTATCAGACCGGCGAGATCCAGGATAACACTTGGTCTTTACAACTATGGGTGCAAATACAATCTTACAACACTTCCCCAGGGTTGTGTATCTTGACGCCCACGTCGGATAAGTACTACAACCCGTTAAACGTTAATCGAGTTAACAACAATTCATTCCATTACACGTGCGCTCCGCTAGTAAACCCCTTTCTTCTGGCTGCCCACTAGTCCCTCGGCGCGGTTCGACTCCCTAGAACTGGTCGGACAGAAGAAAGACTATGTACATAGACTGCAGTTAACGAGGCAGGAAATTGAGAAAAGGGAAGAGAGGGAAGTAGAGGAATCGTGCCAAGAATATCAGACTGTCGCCAGACATGAAAAAAAAAACAAAAATGACAGAATGTTGGACCGTGTACAAGACTAACTGGTTAGTCTTAGTTCAAATGGTTCATCGCACATTATTATCGGAATAAATGGTAAATCGGAAACAACGTGTTACAATTGTTTACTGACCGACTAAACCCTGTATAAGAACTCACCAAAAACCTCCAATAACTTCACAACCTCACTAAAGACTTTTACAAGACCAGAGTATAACTGCCCAAACGTGGTCTTTTTACAGTATCAAGGATTGTCTTCGGCAACGACTCGACGTCGCATCTGACGTCTTTCATAAGCAAAAAACAAAAACTCCTACGGTTAAAGTGATGTGGTCTAATATCCCTACGATCCTAGTAAGTCACCGCTGACTAGTAATTCCCCGTCCACCCCGTGCGGTGGATCACAGCTGCTTTCACAATTTTATAGTAGATGTTTTTACGTGTTTTTTTCTAAATATTTTCTATAAAATGCTACTACAAATTAGTAGACTAAGCAGACAGTACCCCCGACAAACAGACAACAAGAAATTAATCACAATGTCACACACGGATAAATGCGACAAAATCCGGTACACTCTTGGAAAGATTCGTCCCCAGCCGTTGGGCGCCGGGAAATTGGGAGACGAGACCGAGGGAACTCAAGCTGTTTATTCTTCTTTATGTATTTTCATAACATCCTGATAAATATAAAACACGTACCAACTTTTACAAATACAAAAAAAAAAACCACCTGTGAGGTTCACAGCAGCAACAAGAATGACATATTACGTGTGTTTTGCTCTTGACAGATGACAGTCATAATAGATACAGCCAGCAGAGTCACTGTCAAGTCAATATAAATCCGGTTCCTCCTCGACGTCTGTCATTTCTCATATAAAAGGGTATAGAAGCTTTTCCTGTGCCACAGTAGACAATCTAGAGGAATCTTTATACACATGACATTTCAAAAGAAGAAATGCTTTTTTCTGCAATAGGAATCCTGATGTTCTACACGTGTCTGAACATGATCCACTGTGGTCTCCCTCACCTTCGTAGAGCCAGTCAGTGATGCCGTTGAAGATCACCCCCTCCTGCCCTGAGGACGTGAGCCTCCATGAGCTGCTCTTAACATCCGCCTGGTAGTAGATATTGTTTTCAAATATATATAACTGTGGGGAAGAGGGGAAATATTGATAAGTACAAGAATGAGTAAGTATTGTGAAGTCCCTGGTGATCCTGAGTGAGGATTCAGGAGGGTCACCAGTGGACTGGTGCTTTGAGAGGTGCTAGTTTGCCTCCTGCCAAGGTGCCCTTGAGCCAGTCCCCTACTCTACACTATTATATACACCCCCCAGTGTGTGCTGTATAAAAGCTGCCCAATGATTCTTCTCACTGTATGCACAAAGCTGTGTGTGACGCTTGAAGAGGAAATCATTTGAATCCTCCATCTCCATTTCACTACAGTATATGCAACTCATCAATGTACACACAGCATGTGCAAAACGTACATTAGCAAAGGGATGGGAAGTAGTGAAGTACAAATAATTTGTTACTGCACTTAAGTATATTTTTCTGGCATCAGTACTCTACTCCATAATTTATTTTTCTGACGACTTTTTACTTTTACTCCTTACATCTTACGGGGACTGAGAACAGAGACATTGCTAATCACCCATGGCCATATATGAAGGAGATTTTCTAGAAAATAGCTGGTAGTTATGGCTACATTTTACTTAAGTATATTTAAAATGCTCATACTTCTAACCCTAACCCTAACCCTATACTTTAACTTGATTCAAAAAGTGTAGTCAGTACTTCAACTTTCAGCAGAGTATTTTTAAATACGAGTATCTGCGAAAGATGTGTGTACATTTGCCATCTCTGCATTAGCATTATTTGTATTTCAACTGGGTTTGACAAATTTAGTCCAGAACCCATACAGAAATGTTAAACAGAACTAACCAATATTTGCATTTTTTCCAGCTTTTTTGCAACATTGTTGAAGTTACAAAGACTGAACCTGGTGAGCCATTCACACACAGAGAACATGCTAAATGATAAAATCACATTCACTGAGCGTCTCCTCACGGACAGAAACGCAGGGAGAGCCTGTGAGAAATGGAAGATATTTAGTCATTCAGGATGTGACACGCCGCTTCAGGGCTTCCTTAAGAGCAGCTTTCAGAGGACGGGCACAAATACTGAGGAAACGAGATAAATGTGCTACCAAATGGTTGATTACTCTCCTCGGCTGCGCTGGAGAAAATAATGGACTGATTATTCGGTCCGTAATACTCTGCACGGTGGAGGCATTACTCAAACAGAGAGCTGCAGCCCCCCCACAAGATGTCTCCCGCAGCAGCATGATAAGTACAACTGCTGCTTCTGAATAATGGTTCAGTTTAAAGGGTTTATGTTTCCTCTCCAGTCAGAAACAGTATTTGATGAGCCTTCACCTCAGAGCAGAGGATCTTATGAATGCCATGAACTCACACTTTATTAGAAAGACATTATAATCAATCCTCACTATTCTGAATGCAGCAAGGGTTTTCACGTTTTGTTCTACGACATAAAATACATCAGTCAATACCCTACTGGTGAATTTCCAAGACTTGTATGTGTCTTACAAGTGACTAAATGAGAAAACACTTGTCATGTCTAGCCAGTGGCAGAGCCGGGGGGTGGCTGGGGGTGGCCGTGGCCAGCCCCAGCTGAATCCTGGCCACTGTATTGGCCACCCCAAACACCCTCACCACGGGGGCCCAAACTATTTTAGAACATTAAGAAAAAAATGTTTAAGTAACCTTTCATCATTCATCAATAATTAACATTAATATAACGTTATATTGATAATGTACACACTAAAATTACAATTCAAACTTATTTTCTTCCAAAAGTTAATTATCCAAAGCCTCTGTACACCCCCTTCTATTTACATTTAATGGAATTCTAGTCTTATATCAAATAGGGAATTCTACTGCAGCAGAATGTTCCACGTCTGCACAATGTTATATTTTCACAGCTCAGTGTCAGTAAATATTTTGCAGTTAGTATTGGACTACAAGATAGATGCAAGCCTGTAGGCCTACAGGTTATTTAAAGCATAAATGAGTCGGTTGGGTTCTGGAGGTGTGGTTACAACAATTGTGCTTGGTTAGCTCATAGTGCTGCTGATAACCATAAGTAAGTAAGTAAGTAAGTAAGTAGCCTATGTATATTGCATTACAGTTGTATAATGTAAGCTTCATTGTTACTTTGCCAAAAATAGTTAGATATAGGCCTACTGAATATTATTTTATCTATTCCACCACTAGCTTAATCCCAAATAATGTAGAGGTGTGTTGTAGGTGCCTTAAATAACCCCTTATTTTCTAGTGAAATGTATTTTTATGTTCATATAATAGTGATTTCAATGCCACCCCAAAATGATCACTGGTTCCATCCTGGCCACCCCACTGAAAATGTCCTGGCTCCGCCACTGTGTCGAGCATTAGCCTTTAGCTTAGCGGTCGTGACGTGAAATCATGCAACGTTATGTAGTTTCTTTATAGCATTTTGTAGCTATTTACTGCTGGCAATTGCATTTAAGCATTGCCTATTTTTAAAGTGGGGATAATTGTGTAGATTATCTTGGTGAAGAAGTTGTGTAAGAATCATAAACTTGCTTCCGGGTCTGCCTACAAACTTATGTCACATTTGCACCACTGAAAAATAAATCCTGATTTGGCTGTAAGCTACTCACCAGCTGCTGACCCTGAACGCCCCACGAGGCGAACTGCAGGACGGAGTCCGACACCTCCGGGGGATTCAGCTCCCGCACCTCCCTGTGCAGGGGACATAAAGACACACTAAGGATTTGACCAGCAGACTAACATGCTTCAAATCTGTTTCTAAATCACAAATATAATCACTGCAAATGTAGATTTTGAACTATTAAATAATGTGCTGTACAATGTTATTCATCCAAATTCTATTTATTTCATAAATATGCCATTCCTGTTGAAACTTGAATTACATTTTACAAAATGTAATCAGTTATTGATTTTGTAAGAATGTTTTGAACCTTTTCTCCTCAATTTGCGTTCAAACTAAATACATTGAAGATACATTTTCATTTTTTTTTAAGATTCTCACTGATCTAGTTGAGACCTTTTACGATATATTACAGTGGCTGACAGGGGCAAAGGCCAAAACATTTCCATTTGGAGGAACGCTCTGCAATTAAAAAGAATATGAAGATGTAAAAACACTAATGTGCGAAAACACACGCAAATGAAGAAGCATGCATCTTTTTAGTGTCCCCTGGCATTTGTGTATGCACCGCTTTTTAGAAATGATGCGCATGTTTTTTTCAAGTTGGTGACGATGTTTCTATATTTGCATGTGTTTTGGTAGATCGTCTCTGAAGCTGCAGTGTGTTTCTCCTAATGGAAGTGTTTTTGGCCATTGTATGTTTTGTGTTAGCACCTATTGGCCACCGTAATATCATTAAGAGAAAGTCATTTCATTATGCAACTTATAGGTATGTTTAATTATTGGTTTGCTCACCTTGTGTACAGGTTGTAGATCAGGTACGATGCAGAAAAAGAGTGCTGGTAGACCTTAGTTCAATCAGGAGAAAAACAATTAAGTGTTATTGTCGTGTTCTGTGTATAGAGCTGTGTGTTTGTGGGAGCCCCTAGTGGCGAGTGATAATAGCGCAGCTTTATCTATCACAGGAAATAGTCATACAAGAAGTTGCGTCAGTCAGTTGGGAAATTAGATGTGGCAGTCTTGTTTTGGTCGCTCCACAATCTGGCTGCATCCATCTTCTGGAGACTTGTTAGTTGAAACTATATTAATGTAGAACAGTGTTTATTTCATCATTTGATCGTATTTCATACCTTTATTATGTGACGTTAAACTGCATCTGCACCACTAGGCCTAAGCTAACGCCTCATGTCAATGACAATGTAATCCGTTAGTGTATTAGCTCGTTGTTAGCTTAGCCTCTTTAACATACTAGCTCGTTGTTAGCTTAGCACTGTTAGCATTTTGCTAAACTCTTGTTTTCTCTTCACTTATAAAATAGATTAGTTTGTTAGCCTTCTAAGCTGTCTAACTAGCCTAGCATTACCATAGCATGGTCATGTATGTCGTGTTTCTGTATACCTGTCATGTATACTTATCTCATTGCAACTGTAAAAAAATGTCCTGTTCTTGTGTGTTACAGTTTTACAAGCTTCAGTAATCTCCAATTCAGAATCCCGTTCTCCTGGAATTATTTGAAGTTCATGTTTATGCTGACTGAATAGCTAGATTCCAGGAACATCTAGTGAGAACAGTACAGTTATCAAGAACAGAAATGGATCCTTTTACCATTGATAATGAACTAAAACGCTTCGAAATTTTTTATATTTAATCATGACTAATTCATCTTTGGCCATCAGATTGTTTTATTCGGCAGTGTGTTCTCATAATAATTCAAAGACACAAAATGCTAAATGTTTTGAGAGAAAGTGTTCTGATGTCTTTGTGCACTATATTTTCTTAACCAGTTTCTAATTCAGTCGGTTCCTGCTTTCCCCAGTTTCCTCTCCTCACTCAGAGTGCTTTAAGCTGTGTTTAACATAGCTTGACGTCTTTAGAAGATGTGGGCACAATGCTTTCTGTGCTCAGTTGTTCAAATGACATCAAAGCTAAAAGTGAGTGCTGTATTTCACTCAGTTGCTCGATGCTTCATTATTGCTCCTTGAATATGGCCTTAAAACCTTACATATGCCATAACATGCAGAAACTAAATCTTCATATAACATCTCTCTGAAGAGATTAGAAAGATATTGTGTTAAATAAAAGCTAATACAGGACCATGATGCATCACCTTTACAAAAGAAAAAGATGATCTTACATTTGTGTTCAGTTTGTACTACTTTAATGGCATGGGACCATGCCTATCAGCGGTGGGTATCCCTGTATATGGATAATGCAGGAAAATAAAGCTACAGAATGGTGACATCATTTGGCATATGAGTGGTATATAGAGTGGTACTATAAAGCTATTTCCTTTTTATGAAAAGAACTAAACATGACATTGCTTGGCATTTTGCCTGTAGGCCTGTATCCAAAGGTCAACGCACATATCCATATAAATGGAGAGGAGAATGTCAGTGTTCCAGAGATATAAGAACCATGATAGAACCTTTTTTTTGGTTTTTGGTTAAAAAATATGATGCCAAAAAGGAACAAAAAACATTTTTGTGGATGTTATCAAACCTGATGACTTTCTATTTCCCATTCACTTTTGAGTCAATACACTTCTTTTTAGTTTTTTTCAAAATGAAGGACCTGGCTGCCAGGCATTGTGGACATCCATGAGTAGATAAAGGTAATATTTTGTTTTGTTTTACTTGTTATGGAGCTGTATTGACATTTGCGTGCATTTTTACTTGTTTGGATACTTGATTAAATTAAACCCTAAAACTAAAAATGTAAATTGATAATTTAACACTATGTAGTTGCTTTGCCAAAACTATTACTTAAACCTTGCAAAAATTAAGAGAGGTGGAATTAACTAGCTTTTAAAGTGTATCAATTCACACAATCCCTTAATTACCTGTAAATAACTGCATTCAAGTATGACTTCAAATTGTTTTCTGCACTGCCAAGTATTCACTCAACCCGGGCGGAGTGTGCAGTGGGCTGTGCGTTGATCATCAGATCAAGGGGGCGTTGGGGAACACCAATTCGAAACCCCCCTCCGCCGCCACTGCGTCAAGCCGTTGTGTCCTTGGGCAAGACACTTCACCTGAATTTGCTCCTGTGGGTATTGTCCACAGTACATGACCGTTAGATGTCTTATATGTGTGTAATGGGTATCTGTAAAGCGCTTTAATAAATGAAATGAATTGCATTGAATTCAACCATTTCAGATCTTCCTCTATGTCCCCTGCGTGATGAAATGACCGGGGGATATCCACTCACAGAGCTTTTGTTTTAGGATTCACTGAGATAATGCTCCAATAACCTGAGTGTGTCTGCATGCTAATCAGCTGCAGCGTTAGATTAACAATATTACAATAACCCCACAGCGAGATGATAAGTACCGTAGTGGCTCTCCAAAGCCCTCATCAGGAGATCAATAGTGCAGAATGGAGGCAGCCTTCACTCCTGATTCTGACTCCCCTCTTCATTACAGAGGAAGAGCCTCCTCCCAGAAGGAAAGAGACAAAATGGTATTGTTACTTGACTGCTCTTCTTGTGCTCCTTCAAAAAGACGTCAACATCACTCAGCAGATGCCCCTCTTTAGTGACAGCGTGGAGATGGCTCTCTGATAAGGCTGTCAGCGGTGGGTGACACATGAGGGGGGGGGTGTTTGAGATGTGGAGAGTGACAGACAGCAGTGCTGCTGTGTGCCGGGTTTAAACGAGATAAGATGTACTTTAGTGATCCTTAATTGGGAAATGTTTCGTTTCAGCAGCATGTTACATCAAAGGCATTGCACATAATTTGAAAAAATAAAAGGTTGGAAATAAACAAACTATATATAAACATCTCAGAATAGAGAATAATACAGTACTAAAAAGTATATACAAGATAACCGTGAAAGAAAAAACATCTGTAGAATGGACAAATGCACAGAATCAAGGGGCCAAATTAAGTAGGATATGTATTGCCAGTACAGTAAGTGTGCGAGGAAGGGCATATACATTTACAGTGTGATGTTAAATGTACATTGTTACGCAGGACATGTAAATATTTCCTGATGTTAGTTTAGCACAGCTTGGCATATGTGCCGAGTGCCTCCTTTACATTTAAATTCCACAACCTGACATTTTATGGTGCTTTTAACACATTTGAGGTGTCCTTCTGCTGTTTACAGCTCCGCTCTGGACCTTTAAAAACAAATACTGAGAATATATAATAGAGACGAGAAAAAAATAAGTTGCTTGAACAAATGTTCTAAATGGCATTTTGTAGTGAACGTAAAGGGTGCAGTGACATTTAGAAGAAAAACAAACACAGACCGCAGAGCAGTGTTTCCTCTTTAAAAAAGAAACAGCCCTTTTTGCAAAGACAAAACACACAGCATCATGCTACTGTGATATCAAGGAGAATAAAAGAATAAAAGCACAACTTCTCAACACCTTGCCGAAATATGTTGTAGTGTTAGAGGTAAGTCCTCCGGAAGGCCTTGCCTTAACCACCACACGACAAAATAATATCCTGCCATGTTTGTCTCAATTTCCCTTTTAAAAGACAACATTTACTTTTAAGATAAGATAGAACTTTATTGATCACAATTCGGGACATTTTTGTGATTAAAACATAATTACAAAGACTTGGGATAGCCCACCGCCATAAATATTCAACAGTTTTGGATTTATAAAAACAAACATGTTGACTTTCTCTGGGAACCAAGATGTCTCCTTACTGATGGTGTCCCCAGCTGTGGAAAACAGAGGTGGTGGAGCGCTGAGGACAGCAGTGTCCTTCTTACTACACCAGCAGAGGGCAGTGTTTCTCACTGGCTGTGGTTACCTCTGACAGGACAGCAGTGTATGCTTCTATATCGTATAAGGCTTCGCCCTCTAAGGCTATCGCTATTGGGTAATCCCTCATGCACGTGTGCAGCACTGACAGACTTAATCCACGCCCACCTATGACGTGGGCCCCACCTCCGTATAAATAGGAAGTAGGCCCTACCATCTACTCCCACTTTTCCTCAGCACTCCGTTGCAGAAGCATTGTCAGGCAAAAACAGTTCTGTTAAGAGCTACTTACCGAAAAGCAAGTATTCCTCCTAAAAAGCTTCTGTTTTCCGGTAAGATGGAGACTGGACAGGAAAGTCAAGGCTGTGTCAGGGATTGCCTCGTATGCGGAAAGGGCTACATTATGAGTTTTGACAGGCACTCACAGTGTGAGTCCTGCCTGGGATTAGAGCATGCAAACTCTGCTCTCAATCCCGGGGTGTCTTGCTCGCATTGTGCCCGTCTCCTGTTGGCCCTCACACAGCAGAGAGCGGACGCTCTCGCTGCTGCGGCCGCCGAGGACGATTGGCCCGTCCAGGAGGAGTACTCCGGGGACAAAGCCCTTGATTTCCTAGATCCGAGTGGAGGGCACGAGTCGGACGACTACGTCCCCTCCATTCAGGGATCACCGGGTGATTCCCCCATCATCCCCCCCCTCCGGACGGAGGAGACAGGTATGGGGCCCGGTGCAGGGCCGGTGTACGATCCAGTGATCCCTATCTCCGACGCCACGGCGTTGCCATCGATTGGCGGGATCCTCCTAGAACTTCCGGAGATTATATCTAAGGCGGCCACCTGGAGAAATCTCCCCGTTCCCCTAGCTCAGGAGAGCTCACCGCCGGATGATATGTCCGGGGTGTTCTCCCGGGTGCACAGGGTTAGGACTGACCCGATCTGGCCACGCTTCCCGGCCATAAGGAAGTACCAGGAGGGGGCAGCGAGGGACCCTGGAGCAATGAAAGCTCCGATAGGGACATACGTGCCCCT
>NW_011358020.1:0-1421 GCF_000735185.1 Notothenia coriiceps | reverse complement strand
ACTCATTCCTGCACCACTCTAAAGAAGCATCAGCAATGATACTAAACCACTCTATTCCAATAACCCCCCCTCCACCACTCACACACTCTGCGCCTCTCCCACTGGTGCTGGTGGATTTGTGGCACATTATGTAAGACCGGGGTGTGAAGAGCTTTATGTGGTGTTACAGCTTTATGTGTTACATGCTTGCAGCGAGCATGTAAGTGGCTTTTGTGCTAGCGCCGCTGCTGTATGCTGCACAAAACGCCTTTATCTCTCGCTGAGCGTAATGAGTGCAAAGCAAATTTCAACAATGCCAGTAAACACAAAAGGATGAAGGTTTTACAGCTTTGTGAAGTGTATTCCAATTTGTAGTGTTTATTATAATATAACATGGAAATAAAAAAGCCAGCACTTGCACTTCTTTAACCTTTATTAGAATTAATTTGCACTATATCATATTGTTGATCGACGTAATGCTGTGTTTGTTCAGTTTAAGAGTAATTATTGATAAATATGCAACAGCTGTTGATTTGATAAAATTGATTTGAGAGTGTTGTTGCAAACATGTTATTACATGGATGCTGAATGAAGAATTTAACACGTAATTATAGAATTCTATTAGGTAACGTCAAAATAAGAGCTGCCATACATTAGGGGTGTCAGATTCTGTATGGGAGGGGTTCATTTGAGTTGTTCTAACCCTAGTGTGTGCACTCTGTCATTGTAGGTCAGCATATGGTATCTGAAAGCGGCCAATAAAAGCAGTTAACATTAAAAAAAAATCAGAACTATATTGATTCAACCACACAATTTAAAAATATTCTACTTCAATCTGTATTTTGAGCATCCCTGTTCTTAATCTTCATTATCACTTTTTTTGACGGTTTGTTCCTCACAACTTTAAATGAGAAAGTAACACCTGACTCATAAAATACACGGAGTAAATTACAGATGTGGGTGGTAATTCAAAGGCTTAGAAATAAATTAATTCCTTTGAAAAACTCATTTGCGCAGTGCATTTTTATAAGAAATTGCTACTTTTATTTAAAAAATATTGCTTTAAAATAATACATCTGTGCTCATCCATTGGGATCCAGGAATATTTACAAAAACCTCACAAAAATAAGACGAGTACATTTAAAGACAACCTATTATTTTTGGGGGGGTTTTCCCTTTCCTGTAGAATAGAATATAATTGTTTAATGTCATTATACATGTACAATGAGATAAATAGATAGATAGATCTTTAATTTGTCATTGTACAGGTACAACGAACTCAAGGTGCCAACACGCAACAACAAGACATTATCTTTATAAATAAATGCTTCTCCCTTTCAAAAGGTGCCATCAAAACAAAAAACATCACAACATAAGACAACAAATACACGCAGCATACATACTTAGGAATAAGGAATAACGTGCAGTAATTATTTCCAGGG
>NW_011358019.1:0-3412 GCF_000735185.1 Notothenia coriiceps | reverse complement strand
CGAAAAAAATCTGCCCCTTCCTTCAGACTTCCTCACAGAGCCCCTCCTCCAACACACACGGACGCGCACATGACCAATGAGGGCACGAGATAAGTTTGTGCACAGATGGAAGGCTGACAGGCAGGTAGGCCATCCAGTTACTTTAGCCGGACCGGCTCAGATGATTGGTCGTGCTTTTTACAGCGCTACGGCTTCCACAGATAACAGTTCTTTATGTATTTATTGTCAAAGCATTTAATGTATTCATTGCTATCGGGATGTTAAGAGCATTCCATGGAATATAACAAGAAGTGTTTCTGAAGTGAATTACCCACCCCACCTTTACGTGATGTCATTAAAGACAGGGTGATACAGGATATCTTATAATGGGAACACATTATAATATGCATTATTGTAATGCAATTATGTGCTTAATCATCTATATACTCTATATATTGCCATTATAGAGGTCAAAATGGCCGATTAAAGGAGGGATGGTGGAACATGGATAAGAAGAAGGACAGATCGAGGGACTAATGACTAAAAACAACTTGTAAAAATATACTACAAACTAAATTGTACATTTAGGAAAATCCAGCAAAAAAGTTGAATTGCAAGGTTTACAAAACATTTTGATTATTTTATTAAAGTTAAAGGCTAAAAAGACCCAGAAAAGGAGAACTGGAGGCACAGGGAGATTAAGAAGAACAGGAAGACGCACCAACGCACCATTGGACAATCCTGTGAAAAAGTTTCAAAAGCAGTGTTTCAAAAAATAATAATCTCTGTCCACAATTTCCAGAATACTTTTGCATGGCAACTACCAGTACATTTAAGAGAGAGATTGTGGTAAAGATAAGACGGACTTTTATTGACCCCTGTTGTAAAATTCTGCGAGTAAATTACTTCAAGGTTTAGAGGCTTAACAGACGACAAAAAACCCAGACAGAATTTTAAAACTGTGAAAAGTTATCACGCTTGCAAGTTCTTACTTTTTGTAATTACACGGTTAACCTTAGGAATACAATGTAATCCTTCAGAAGTGTTTGCTTGATTGGCCACTGCATCACCTCGCTGGATGTGGTTATGCCAACGGCTGCATATTTTTGGCTACAGCCCTGTGTGTGGGAAGCCCCTCTTCACTGCCAGACTGGCTTCATTCAGGTGAACGAGGGCGGCTGTGTTTTTTCAGTCTGAACGCAGCCTTAGGACTTGTCCAATTTGGATAATATTCCTCGGGACACTGGGCTGGGTCGAGAGGAAGTTCTTGTAAAGTTCTTTGCTTGGGTTGCCAGTCATATGGAACCGAACTGATTCAAAAATCCATCTGATATGTTTCATATAAAAACAACACCTGGCGAAACACAATAATGACCCTATGTGGCGCCGAAAAAAGTCCCCGAATTCTGCTGATTGGAAACATTTCATACTTTCTTCAATGGTTCTTTATTTCACCATAAAAGCTCTGAGAACCATTTGGCTCCGTGCTGCAAATAACTTTCTAAAAATGCTCTTTACAGCGCTGTAAATAGTTCCTGCGGTGGTGCCAGCCTAAAGAAACATTGTTCACGTATTATATAGATTTATTTTTAGGTTAAGCGCGCAATATGGCTGTAAAGGCTGTAAGACCGATTCTGGTAAAGTAAACAGAGGGGGGGGGGAATAAGGGAGTCATGCAAGAATAGCAGGCAGACAGACAGCGTCAGCAACTCTGCTCCAGAGCTGAGTGACGGATGGAAAAGAGAGACGAAAGAAGGAGACAAAGAGACAAGGAACAAGGGGTGGAGGTGGAGGTGCAGAAAAAGAGACATAATGAGGGGAAAAGATGAGGAAGACGAGGCAAAGAAAAACGCGGAGACAAATAAATATAGGAAGGTAAAGGCATAACGGAAGAAGGACATTTAATTTGGGTTAAAAACAGAAGGAGATGGACAGTAAGGCTGCATGATTGGGAAAAAATAACTAATGCAATTATTTGTATTGATACTGCAATTACAATACAGATATGATTGGTGACTTTGGAATCATTATTTTCTTTAGAATTAAACAAAAATTATAAATTAACATGGTTTGATTTCTTAATTAGCATTTCCTGTATTGTGAGCCTCTACGCTGCATGCACTTAATGATTGTTTCAACTTGTTATTTTTTGGGGGGACTTTGCAGCATCTATCCAGGGACTAGAGATACAACATAAATAAAAATCCATTAAAATACTTTATTCAAATTCGTAATTTAACACATATTTATCCATATTTAACAATAACAAAATGGTGTGCTACCTGCAGCCATAATGGAAAGTTAAGAGAGAAGGGGAAACAGAGAACAAATAAATAAAAGAAACAGAAAATAAATGTTCAAACAAGATGTAAGGCAGAAAGGAAAAAGATATGCCGAAGAAGGAGAAGCAGAGGTGAGTAGACCTGAAAAATGCCGATGAAGACGAGGTGGTGGGGATGTAGGAGGTAAGGAGTGATAGAGGAGGACTCAGAGGGGGGAGAAAGAGAGACAGGAATGTAAGAACAGGAGCAGGAGGAGTTCTGGTTGGCTGTAAATAAATGAGACGTTAAGGTGGATACCACACAGATGCATTTCCTCTGGTGCTCCTCCCTCAATCCACCTCTATAAGCGCAGAGAAGAATACTCTCTACTCCCTTATCTCCCCGTCGACCTTCGTATTCTAAACACTCACTTTATTTACTCTGCATAAATGATTATAGGCGTCTACAGCTGCTGTCAGAGGAATTCCTCCCGTCTAAATCATGTTTCCTGGGAAGGAGGAAAGTCCTGTTTTCTGATAGGCAGCCGCACATTTTTTACATTTTTTTAGGCTCTTTGCACTTTGTACCTCGGCTGGATAATCTCATAATCTGGGGTAATGTGACAGATGACAAATAGGTCTTAGGTTTTGTGGTATTCGGTTACATATTTGAAGGTCTCATGCAGAAAAGATGAGTGACTCTTAACTAATGAGATGTAGAGAAAAACGGGTGCATAACAATTTGGATGACGGCTGCTTTCAGTCACTGGATTTGGCTTTTTTTTTTTATCTTTACCCCGGCCCGTCTACACTACAGGCATCAAAAAATCTTGAAGCTGGGCGTGTCTGAAGCTTGGCGATTTTTTGCGAGCAACGCGACCAACAACCAATCACATGAATCTCCCGCCCCCGACATACAAAGCAATAGCAATGTTAAAACGAAGTAAACTGGATATAAACTCTCCAAACAGGCGAAAAACCTACCAGTTTCACCCACTGTCTCTGCCACCTCCCTCCATGCCTGGTTCCTCCGGTTTGTATCCCGGTAAATAGTTCTGGTCGTAAAGAACCGGGTGATTTGCTACCGTAATTTCTCGTTTGGAATATGAGGAAATTAACTGCGGTCTGGCTCTCCCAGCTTGCACGCGGTTTGATTGGCTGCGCTTGCACTGG
>NW_011358018.1:0-4382 GCF_000735185.1 Notothenia coriiceps | reverse complement strand
GATTCAAACTTGCCGCTGCTTGGTGCTGTGTCGTGACGTCACGTGTGGTTCCGCGAATCCTGGTGAGTTCAGCCCGTCCCAGCAATCACACAGTGTAGCATTGCTGGTATAGCCGCATGTCAACTTTGTGTATCAGTGTTTATCTCCGAGTTTGTCTTGTTTTTTCCGGATCATGGTGAAGAGGTGTGTCGTTGGCGGGTGTAGCAACACCAATCGGGATGGTTTTACCGTTCATTTGTTCCCGAAAGAGAAGGCCGGTGGTGCACATTCGCGTTTTGCTGGCTCGAACCTATACGGTTCTAGGCCTCTTATTTCTGGTGTAAAAGGCGGCAGAGATCGTTCAGATTCATCGTCACTGCTCGCATCGTCCACACCAAATAATTGTTCTGTCAAATTGTGCCAAATACCCGCGCTATTAGCTTTTTCTGATGCGTAAACATCAACAATATTTGACGCCATTTTTCGTTGTGAACTCTCGCTGGCTGCGCGCATTGGCTGTCGATCCGGACGGCAGCAGGGATCCAGACAGCGGCAGCCGGGAACCACACGTGACGTCACGAAATGGCCTGCTTCCAGAAGCAAAGTTTTTTTTATTGGACCTAATATTTTTCCTTTTTTTACATATTATTCAGTATGAAATAAAGAAACATACATTGACTATCTGTTGCATACACCCCCCAGAAATCAACTGCCAAAAACAGTTTTTAATGTAAGATAAGGACTTTAAGAGGACTTTGCCCTTCATGTGGCGGCCCTCCACAGGCCCGGGCTGCGGGCCCCACCCCCCCCGACCCCATGTGCCAACACGTCAATCAGATGTAATTGCCTTCCTGGAGGAACAACATCAGGCTGTGGAGCTCTAACCACACAGATTCATTGCAACACCTAATCTGCTAATGAGCTCAGCGTGGCTATTTCCAGCACCGCCGCAGACAGAGCAGCCACTGAGGAGGGGGCCGGCTGCAGTGACAGCAGAGGACAGCGGCGTGGTGGAGGAGGCAGACCCCAGCCTGCACCATGCAGGAATGCATAGTCACTTGGATCCTGTTTGATCTCAGCACATCATACTTGCTGCTTGATATCCAGATTTGCATGGTCACTTTTATACTCATTCAGATCCTGAATGGTGAGATCCTGTAGCTACTCATCTCCATGTAATGTTGGTTAGTCCTGCCACTTAGTTTGGGTTTTATCTAGCCCACAAAAAGTGCTTTCGTAAATAGTCACTAAGAGAACCAGAGTGCACTCTGGCACAAACTGGACCTTTGTCAGCTCGTGAGGGGTCAGACTGTGCCATTCAGCCCACTCTCTGAGCTACAGTGTACTCTACCTTCGTTGTTACCCTTTTGTTTCGTTTACCTAAAAATGGTTAATATTTTCTGAAAGCTGAGTTTCTTCCCGTTAAGTGAGTATGACTAGTTCATAGTTTATTAAATGTTATGAAGCACATAGACACTTTTTCTTGCAAGATTTTAGTCTACTATCCCATCATTCAAGGGTGGTTTTTCACTATAAGTAATGTATTTATTTTGGACGGACACTATAATTTACATTTTTTTACTATGTTCAATCTGAATTTACTTTAAAATAAAAAAGAATTATATTGATTCTGACTTTTCTACATCCAACTCACAGGTTTATCATTGCTTTGAGAAAAAAGATTATTAATGTAACCCTTTTAGAAGGGAATATATGGTCATTTGTTCTGGGAATGTCATTTTCGAGCCTGAGACCTGAAAAACAGGCTCAGGGCTTAACAGGTTAAAATGCGTGCAGGTTAGCAGGTCTGATACTACATTAGATAATGGGCCATAAAGAGTGTTCTGTTTGTTTTCCAGCAGCTCTCTGGAGCTCTTAGTTGTGCTGTTGAAGAACAAGAGAAAGAAGAAAAAAGCAGCACAAACAATCCTTAATGGAACTGATACAAGAGGCTTTTTAATTATCTAACTCAATCAGCTAAAGACCAGTGGATCAATGAATCCCCATTACCCTCCCAGCTCTGTGTCCAGACAGCAACAGTTTACATCACTTCCAACAGGAGGCCTGCTGCAGCTAAGTGACAGATTACAGCTTGTGGCTAATCTAATGCCGCCACAGCATTGGAACCGAGAAAATCTTTAATTCAGACTGCAAGCTTCTCTCATTGTGAACGCGTCACTTAACTGATGCAACCTCTCTGAAATATTTATTGTCCCCCACAGCAGATGTGACTTTACATTTTTGAGGACTTGTGAGTTTGCTGGTTAATTGATATGTTTAGACTTAAAGAAGAAAGGAGGCCTGATCAGATTTCCTGGTTTTCATCATAAATACACAACAGGAATAAACAACTTAATAAAGGAGAGATCAAACTGCAAGTAAAATTGCTTTAAAGAACATTCTTCATTAAATGTTCATTGTTTGGTTCATTTACAACACAAATAAATACTGCAACAGTTGAAACAGTATCTCTAACCTGCTCTTTGCAATTATAGTGTTTTTGGAATCTTGTAAACTGTTCTTGAAATCTAAAGAAGAAAGTCAGACGGAAAAACAATAACACCTGGAACTGTTATATTGGAGTCATTGTAAACTAGATGTATTACATTTTCCATTTCCTTGTACCAGCTTGTAAAGTAAAAGTATGTGCTCTGTTTTATGTGATAGTGAACAGAAAATATCTACATTTTCCTTTATATATTTGGATATATAAATATATACAGTATATATATATATATATTCTGTATACTTTGATAGTATATATAATGTAATTTATAGTTAGAGCCCTTTTTTTGTTTACTCAAAATATCCCTGAGATCTAAATGATTTGCCTAATTTGCTTTTGATGTCAAATGATAATATGTTTTAAAAGAGAAAAGCATTGAATCCTCACATTAAAAAGTCTTAAACCAGCCAACATTCGTAAATATGCTTGATGAATGCTTAAAGCTATTAATTGATTGTTGTGATTCATTATCTGTCAACCAATTCAAAATACTTATAGCTAATCTTATTAACAAGATAATGTATATTTTTTCTGTTCTTGAAGAATTTTAAACAGGCAGCAGAATTTAAACATTAAGCAAGCAGCTCCAGATGTTTACAGCTGAACATTTTACTTAAAGGAAGGCTCCAGTCATTAGATAGTTAATAAAAACGTCAGTATTTAGTGAAACATTATGTTTAAACCATACCCTGAAGGAAATCAGCGATATTCCCCGGTAAATAATGATTTTATAGCTCTTTTTTATCAAAACCTGTATATTCCGTCAGGCAGCTGCCATTTTGGCCATTTTCAGTAGTCACATGATCCGAAAAACTAGGTCGTGACGTCATCTATGCGTTCACTTTGTAAACACGACAGCTCATTCGACGAAAACATGGCGGAGTATTTGAGTTCGGACTCGTCAGCCGAGGAAGAATCTTTGAGCAAAGTGGAGAGATTGGATGGGGGAATTCAGCCATACAGGTTCGAGCCAAGTGGCCAGAACCGTCAGGAATCCAGGGACAGTGACGATGAGGATGAACAGCGCGGTGATCTTGCTGGAGACGATCCCTTTACTCGTGCAATTGATTTCGGGGGGCGAGTAGGGAGACCTGTACATGAATGGTGTACTTGCGATCGGTGTGTAGCCATGGACAATCCTCTTATGAACATATGTTGTCATGGGCTTGAAGAGCTTGAAAATAAACTGTTCACAGACGACTTGGATTGCATATGTTTACACAGGGAATTCGAGACTGTGGTGTTAGAAAAAGCTGTATTGAGAACAGCACTGGTTGCCATGAAGGATGTGAAACGCACCTCTTTGGTTGAACCAATAAATGAAAGGTGGGTAAATTTGACGGGTACAGCCCTTTCTTCTTAGCATTATATACTTTACAATTATTATTATTATTATTATTATTATTATTATTAATGGACATATCAACTAAAGACATTTTATTTGGTTAGGAAGTTCTGGATTAAAGATTGAATTGACTTTATCAAAAGTTTTATAATGACGTTTACATTCTAGGAGGAAATGATTTTCATCCTCAATCTCATGGCAATGTTTGCACAACCTGTCATTTACAGGAGTATTTGTGTATCGACCATATTCAATAAGAAGTTTATGGTTGTTAATTTTAAAGCGTGTCAAATGGATTCTGTCTACAATTGCATGGCAAGGACATGAAGGACAATGAAAGATAATTTTAAAAACCAAAACTTTACTAAGTATAGCCATGATAAAAGAAATCAAAAAGCATATCTATAGAATGCACTCTTTATAGAACAATGTAGGCTAGGAGTCCTAACACAGGGCTGCCAACATTTGAGTTCAGCTTGGAGTGAGATTTGTTTTGGTGAACCGAAAAAATAAACGTTCATGTGTACAGTTTTTTAAATATTGAAGTTAAAT
>NW_011358017.1:0-2103 GCF_000735185.1 Notothenia coriiceps | reverse complement strand
CAGCTCTCTTTTCGTCAGAACGGTAAAGCGACTGCAGTACCGCTCCCGCTGCTCTGATTCTCCGATTCTCCGGCCCATCTCACGCTCCATTGTTCCCTCACTCGAGAACAAGACCCCGAGATACTTGAACTCCTTCACTTGGGGTAAGAACTCATTCCCTATGGGAGTGGACAGTCCATCGGTTTCCTGCTGAGAACCATGGCCTCAGATTTGGAGGTGCTGATCCTCATCCCAGCCGCTTCAAGTCAAAATCAATAGACTTACATTCCCTAGAACTTCAGACTATTCTCCAAAACGAGCCCGTACCTGCCTGTAATTGCTTTTAGTGAGCCCCTTTTTCTATGTACTGTTCTCTTAGTATCTGGTCTTCGACAGATTTTTTGTTTTATTTTTCATTTTACCTGCCAACACGGCATCACTGTTTAACAGCATGCATGTACCGTTTTCTCTGTCAACCTTTAGTTCTACCTTTGAAGGTTTTCAGTCCCAGCTTTAATCCTCAGATGGTGGCATAAAAAAGCAAATCAGTTGCCACCAAGCAGAATGATGTACCATCTGTTCAAACACTGATTACCCCACAGCTTTGTCTGGAAATCCTTCAACGTTCAGCTAACATCTGTAGTCAGCATCAGGACATAAACACAGTATCTTTCTGATACCCTAAAAACTGTCTACAAAGCTGATTTAATATAACGTTGTTATCTTCCTGTAACATCCTGTAGTTTCAAGCTTGATCAAACTGATGCGGAATTTCTAACACCCTTTATCATTTCTGTGTCTCGATTGCTTGCTCAAACATGCTGGAGCAAATATTCACTCGTCACCTCGATATGATTTTCATCCCTAAACACTGTCAGGGAAGATCCCGAAGGTGTGATTTTCCATGTTCTGCCACTGCCACCATAGATAGATAGACTTACATTACACAGTGATAACTGTAGCCTGGCCACAGTCCAGTTATAATGGATTCATGAAAGCAATAAAGTCAACAAGAGGGTAAGCTAAATGTGCTGTCAACATAGCCAGAGCACTGTTCTCCTCCCGCTTGGTTAATGCAGTCTGGAGATGCTCTGCAGGCAGTTTTCTGAGAGATTTGTCTATAACTAGGCTATACCATGGACTGTTATTAAACATTTTATTGCGTTTCCTCCTTTTGTAGCTCTCAGCAATCTTGTCTCCAGCAGCAGCAAGCAGCTTTTTACAGTAATACATCTCTTATTAATCCCACTGTAAACTATCTGTTTACCAAATGACAGATAGAAACAGTTAGAGAGCAGCTTGTTAACATATAGCTAGAGACATATTTATTGTTAAAGAGCTTAAAGGAGAATATATCAGTCTTTAAAGAGGACATATCGTCGACGGGTCAATTTTACCCGCAGCTGTTTTTTGATTGTATGTCACTTTTTTTCAATAAAATATAAAAGTCTCCCAGCCCGTGACTTTTCCTGAAAGTGTGTTATGTAGCACCTTCTGTTGTTAAACATTGTCAATATGAAATCAGATTGAAAAAATTCCCCAAAAAATTGCCATTTATACCTATGTCACACGCAAGGAGTGAAAGGAGGGTCAGGCCGATTGTCGAACTTCAGATTGAGGAGGAACAATGCGGATTCCGTCCTGGTCGTGGAACGACGGATCAGCTTATTACTCTCGCAAGGATCCTGGAGGTGGCCTGGGAGTACGCTTATCCGGTCTACATGTGTTTTGTAGATTTGGAGAAGGCGTATGACCGAGTTCCCAGGGAGTTACTGTGGGAGGTGCTGCGGGAGTATGGGGTTAAGGGGTCTCTACTCAGGGCCATCCAATCTCTGTACTCCCAAAGCGAGACCTGTGTCCGGGTCCTCGGCGGTAAGTCGGACCCATTTCCGGTGAGGGTTGGCCTCAGCCAACGCTGCGCTTTGTAACCAATCCTGTTTGTAATATACATGGATCGGATTTCGAGGCGTAGTCATGGGGGAGGGGGTCTGCAGTTCGGTGGACTAAGGATTGCACCACTGCTTTTTGCAGATGATGTGGTTCTGATGGCTTCATCGGTCTGCGACCTTCAGCACTCACTGGATCGGTTCGCAACCGAGTGTGAAGCGGCTGGGATGAGGATCA